>NW_019262696.1:525904-549598 GCF_002742605.1 Olea europaea var. sylvestris | reverse complement strand
CAATGGTTTCTTGAACGAGCAATCCCATCGCTTGTTTCACTTGCTTTGCCCTTGATCGCGTCATTGGTCCGCCATCGACTGTCAACGGATCTCGTCTAACACTTGCCTTCGTCGGGCTCGACTCCTGGATCATATCACACACAATTACAGACCCTTAATTGTAGAAGAAAATAATTGCATATAAACCATTCAAAATAATCAAACGTGTTTTAATATAAAAAATATGAAATAAAGAATTAAAAATCACATTACAAAGTTCATCAATCTCCTAGCATATATATTTTTAGTTTAGCATGGAGAAAGTAATAAAATGCATGATATTTGGAAGAAATAACATCATCAGATCAATAAATCAAGTGAATTTCCTTTGATCTCCGTGAAATCCTTTGTTGTTGTGGCTTCAAATTCGCTCCAAGAGGTGTTTCTTTTCTTCCCAATGCATTTTTTTGTCGAAATCTATGGCCCTAGGGTTTTTATAAAGGTTCCCCGAGTTGCTTCCATTAGAATTTTAATCAAATAAGAAAACCAGATTTTTCCCGTCGGATTTGTACTATGCGACTGCATAGTTCAATTACTTTTGGCCCTAAAAATCTCTTAACATAGGTATGCGACTGCATGGACTTTTGTACTATGCGACTGCATCGTATTAAGTTTTTTCCAAAAGTTGCAATTTAGTCCTTGAACTCCAATTTCTCATTTGTAACCTTTATTTTCATTTTTTCTTCTTCCAATACAGTATGTTCTCGCCAAATTGATCTTTTAACTCTTTCACTTCCTTGTTTATGCTTCCCGATCATCTTTTGGCAATTTTCATCTTGGTCCCTGAACTTTTGATTTCTTTCATTTTGGTCCTTTTTCGAGTCTTTTCTCATGAATTTCACCATATCCATCAATATACCCTACAATACACAAATTCAATGAAATTAAACTGCAATTCAACCACTTTTCTTATAATTAAGTCATGTTTGTAAACTAAATAAGTGTGTAAAAACACACTTATCATAGAGGCTCATGCAAGGACTGGTTTTGAGAAGGTTCAATGTTGTCTTGTGAGGTTTGTGAAGAATCAGGCAGATTGGGACTAGTTTAGGTAAAGATGCTGAAGTGTGAGTTGCATCTATGGGACAAGAAGTATCTGTTGCCTCAAATTGATCTAAATTTCCTGTAGAATTGATAGGAGTCAAATTTGAGTTACTTGTTGTTCGAGTTTTGAATTATTTCTTGCTAGTTCAAGTAGTCTGAGATAATGATAATGAGAGTTTGAGAAATGGAGTTTTGAATATGATTTGAATCACAGATAACACTATTATCAATTATTTGTTTATAGGAAAAACATTTTTTGTGAAAAATCACATTTCTTGATATGAAAACTTTTACTTCTCCTAAATCCATCAATTAGATTTCCTTGATTCCAAAAGGGAACCAAAAAATATGCATTTCTAGCTCCAATGTCAAATTTGTGTCTCCTATTTACGAATATGCTAGCAAAGGCAATATACTCGAAAACTTTGAGGTGACTGTACATTGGTTTGGATTGAAAGAGCATTTCAAAAGGGTTTTGTGGTCCAACAGAGGTATAGGGTTCTGTTTATGAGGTATACAGCTGTGAGGGCACAGTCACTCTAATAACTTAAAAAAATTCCACTCTGAAATTTTAAGGCTCTGGCCATATTTAATATATGCTGGTATTTTCTTTCGGCTATGGCATTTTGTTGTGGCGTTTACACACATGTTCTTTGGAGAACGATCTTCTTTGGCATGTAAAACTATTTCAAGTCAAATTCTCCATATTATCTGATATGAAAACTTTAATTTTAATTTCAAATTGAGTTTCAATCATGGAGCGAAAACCTTGTCAACTAGTACTAGCATCAAATTTGAATTTCATTGCATACACCCAAGTACATCTACTAAAATCATCCACTATAGTTAAAAAAATATCGAAAACCATAATAACTAGTCTCATTACATGGCCCCCAAATATCACTATGTATGAGATTAGGGCTGGACATGGCCTGGTTCGATTCCGTTCTAATTAGAATTGAACCGGATCCAAAATTTTCGATTATTTAGTAAGTGGAACCGTCGGGTCCAAATTTAATTATGGAACCGTTCGGATTTGGTTTTATTCGGTTCCAAGTTCTATATTATAATTAATTTTTTTAATATTTACAAAACTACATTAATTCAACTAATGATATGTTCAATCTTAGTTCTTACAAAATAACGTAGTACAATCTTATGTGTCTTTTGCGTCTCTTTTTGCTGAGTTCTTCATAGATTTGATTGTTAAAATCATAGAAAGAGGAAGATAGCAAATTGACAATAATCAAGAGAGGCGTTATTGAGCTTTAATTTGATTTCTTCAGAACGATAGAAACGACATTATGGTAGAGTAACATATTTGGATAAAACTTAGATCAATTTGATTAAATTGACTTTGAATTGAAAATTAGAAATAGGGAAATAATATTTTTAGGTTTGAGCTAAATTAACTAGTTAGCAAATTTATTTAGAAAAAATAAAATAATTTGACTTATTTAAAATAAATTAAATTTAAAAAATTAGGGAGATTTGATGAACCAAACTTGTTGGTTTTCAATTCAAATACCCGTTCAAGTACTTAACTTAAGAAAAATTGCTCAGTTCTGTTTGGTTTGAGAGTTTTGTCCAATCCTATATAAGATCAAAACATTTTTCTAATTTATGTTGACTAGGAGGGAACGGTAATTTCTGCAATTTAGCTAGAGAGTAGACCAAACCAGACATGGCCTTTTGATAGCTTATAGGTATGGATTGGTAATTCTATTTTGGAATTGGTAGAGTGTCCTAACCTATAGTGTCAAAGATCAAAATCTTTAGCACCATTAGAAACAGTAAAAATAGACATGGGCATTTTGTGGGAGTTAAAAGGTCATGTATGAAGCATAAATCATAGGGAAAATGAGACAAGAATTCGATGTTTGTGCTATTTTCCTAGTTGATACAAGATTAAAAGAGAATGAAGGCACACAAAGTACATTATTGAAAATTCAAGGCTCTGAAAATTTAATTGTCCCAAAATGAATAACTGGGACAACCTTACCATTAGGGAGAGCAACAAAGTAAGAGACCTTAGCTTTGATTTTGGAAAAAAATGAGGCAGGACAGGTCATATGAACTACTGCCCCTGTATCTAAGATCCAAGGAACAACAAATAAATTAGACACTTAAGTGCTATGAACAGAAAGGCATAAAAATATACTAGAAAATTTTGACATGTCACCATCATTAGAGTGGGATGGAATAATGGAGTGAACTTGATTTACTAAAGGTGAAGTTTGAGAGGTTTGTGGTTTTAATACTGCCATGAACTAAGCATATTATTCTTAAGTTAAAAGATATTTAAACCCTATTACTTACCTGCTCTTGGCTAGGAGGCACAAGTGCATTGGTCTAATTAGGAAAGGGTGATGAGGGTTTATTTCAATTTTTTGACTTATTGCTTGGTGGGTAGCCATGTAACTTGAAGCATTTGTCTATGGGATGGCTTGGTATTTGATAGTAAGCATAGGTTGGCTTGTTTAGATTAGCCTTGAAACATTTTCCAAGAGAATGGCCCGCTATTTTTAGTAGGCACTGTAATACTTGTCCTTTAATCCAGATGAGCTCCTCCCTCCATATTTGAAACTTTCTTTTGCCAGGAGTGCCATAGAATCAATTATAGCACCATCAGAGGAAAATTGCCTCATCCTTTCTTCTTGTTGTATAATCGCACATACTTCATTCAGACTTGGAGAAAGTTTAATCAATAGAATTTAGGCCTTGAGACCTTTGTAAGAATCATTCAATCCTATTAAGACTTCCATACCCAATCTCTCTGTTGGTTACTAATCACAGTCTTTAAACCCCCACAAAAACAATTAGGCATTGACTCATAATTCATTAGTTCATCCAAAAGAGTTTTAATCTTGGAAAATAGATACTTACAACATCTTGATTTTGGACCAGGTCCACTATACCTTGCTTTATTTTATATATTCTTAGGGCGTTTTACTTTGAAAAATGTTGTAGAAGCTCAATCCACAACTGATGGGTTATTTTTGCATACATAGTACTACATTTGATTCTAATGACGTAGTGTTTTGGAGGTAGGTTATTACAATGTTATTGCATCGTAACTAGTGCTCTATCAGATGATCGCTTGGGTCAGCTGGCTCACAAATGCTCCCATCGATGAAAACCAACTTATTTTTAATCCTAAGTACTCTCTTCATGGACCTTGCCTAGGAATAATAATTGCTTGTATCGAACTGATAAGTGACCAATATGACACCATCGCCATCAATGCTACCAATGTATGAGGACTACTTAGCGATGTAGGATCATGGGATGCAGCTCCCGATTCAACAGAGGAGCTTAGATTCACATTTGGATTTGGAGTTGGAGGAGGGTTTCAAGTAATGTATGGATTTATGGAATCGGTTTATGCCATTAAGACTCTGATACCATTTAAGAAATTGCTAAAGAAAGGAAAGAGAATATTAAAATTGATAGAATTCTCTTTTTGTATTGATTAACTTGCTTGTACACTTTACAATTTGACCACTATATATCAGAGAAATGAAAAGAATATTACATAGCTAATCAATATAGCTAGCTGGGCAAAACAAGAGGAAAAGAAGCCGTACAAAATGAAAATCGTATAACAGAATGCCGTATAACCAATTAGATTCTCTGGCCTCATCATTTATTATCTAGAAACTTCTATGCTTTCTGTGCTTGTGCTTCCAAAGGGCTACAATCCAGCTCATCATCCATGTAGACTTGTGATACTTGCTGGGATAGCTGACTTACATTTTCTGAAAAATGCTAATACCCATAAAATACGACCCACAATTAGCATACTTACTTGCACTATTGCAGCGTTATTGATGGCACCCACCAAGAAAATTAGGCCGCCGATCAACATGGACTTTCACCATCCAAATTTCACGGTCATAGTTGATGCCAAAAAAAAAAAAATCCTACAAGGACAACTAAGTATAGTGAAGATGTAAAAAGTGTTAAGATTTGGCTGTCAAACTTGCAGTATTGATTAGTTGATGTGTCATCCATCCGTTTAGCATAAACAAATGGAAAGAAATTCTATAGAAGAGATGCCGTAGAAGTAACTCTATCTATAAAAAAAATCAAGAAACTTAAACCAGAATTCTTGTTGAGTAATCAAAATAATGAAAAAGAAATAGAAGGTTGAACTGTATACTTGATATACCAATATCATATCCAAAAATAAACCCCCCATGGCTGTAACCATTAGTGTTGTTACCACATACCATGTGAGTTTTCCAAGGTACTTAGTGGGACATCATCCCGACCACCACAATACTAACGCCACCCATCCGAGAATGCAGAATAACTGCAAAACAAGAGAAAGAAGAAAAGGCAGAGATTAAATTGTATTGTGAACTCCAGATGCATTGCTATATATAAAGAGATTTTGGGGGAGGAAGACGAAAAAACAGATTAAAACTGGGTTCCCAACTCTGACATGAACATGAACTCATTATGTTCCCTATTTTTTATGTTGTTATCTGATAAAATTAACTAATACAATTAATCGTAAAATAGAATTTCCTATTCCAAATAGTACAATGATTACTGAGGTACCCTTCTCGTTGTATTAGGCAATCTATATATATATGTATTAGGCAATCTCTCACTGATGTGCTACATGAACATTACGACTTAAAGATTTGTTTACTAATAGAAGACACGATGAGAGTTCATTGAATCAAAATCTCAACGACCAAATAAAAAAAATTAGCCAATTTCTTTTGCCATTAACCCACACTAATTAGTACGATCGTTCAGTGGTAAAGAGATTTTGACAACTTCAATTCAATTTATCGTCACATTATCAATCTGTAAAAAAATTTGTAAACAATGACATACGACAAGCATTTTCCTTCCTCCCATCCTTGCTTATTGTGTAGGGGTGGATGAGAGGGTGGGTAAAAAAAAAATAAAAAAAATACACTACTAGATGGTTCCCATACTTTATAGGTTGTTCAGAAAAATCTATAAATGTTAAATCATACTCCGCTAATCCTTCAATTGAATATAGAGAACCATCTTAATCCCTTTATCTCCAATCATCAAAAATCTTAACATAGTGAACCCACTAATCCCTCTATATTCAATTACCGAAATGATGAATTATTTGATGATAATGCTTATGTAGTCGTTAATTTCGTGCAACTCAACATCTAAAAAAACTTGTTCGATCCCTAAACCACACACCTTGTGCATAAAGGTCCGTAAAATTAAACAAAGTGACCATAGTACCCTTCTTCTATTCACTTACATATATTGAAAAGTGTATTTTATATACTTATTTATGTCATTAAATGAAGATATTTTGTATTAATTTTGACTAATTATAGCCTAATATTGTGTACATATTGTTTGTTGGGTGAAACTCGATACTTGGAGGTGAAATTGAAGGAAATTAACAAAATTGAGCCAAAAATGAAGAATTACAAAGTTTAGGGACTAAATTGCCAACAATCAAAAAATGATTCGAAACATATATTGATGATTGAAGGATGTTGGGAGTCAACTGGATGTGAATATAAGACAAATGACTGAAATTCAGAGAAAATAAAGACCAAATTAAATCCTAGATTTGAGAAAGTCATGAATTGTCTTGAGGCGAGACTTGAAGATTCCTTGTAGTCTTACTTGGTATTAATGTTTGCGTTGTGCTTGGGGGGCTTAGGTGTCTGAGAGTTCATGCATTTAAATTGTTTAAAAAATAAAAAAATAAATTCCTCCATTTTAAAAATTGTGTTCCTGGATACAATTTTTAGGATACAATTTTTTACCAACATATAATTAGTATTCTCATCACTTATATGTTCACAAAGAAAAATTAACAATTCGATTAGACAATGGAGGTGAAATTAGTTGTCGTGAATAGAAAGGTCAAGAAGGGAGTAGTGGTTTGGTAACTAGTTGTTTGGAGCACGGGAAGCAAGCTAGCATAGGAATGTGAGGGTGGCGTGCATGGACCAATCTTACAATTCACTAAGAGCATATGTAATGCAATAATGTGAATTGCTGTACATGTACTAAGCAAAATGAGAATGAAGAGAAGACCATCTCCAATGCGATGTGAATTTCATTAAATATGGACCACATGTACAAGAGAGAGACCGTAGAAAAAAGGCATAAAAACTTAAGTGGATCCTCCATAATTTTTCTTGCTATATAAGCATTTTGGGAGAGAAGCAATACACTTTCTGGTTCAATCCACAACCCTTCTTGAAATGCTATAAGAACCCACCATGAAAACACATAACTACTTTATCACTACTACATTAAAATAGAGAGTGCCGATTTCACTATTCATTCTTGTAGTACTCATTTTCACATCAAAACAATTCCCACATGGTTTTCCTTCTAATGTGTGTAGATCTATTGACTGTGGGAAGGAAAATGCGTGAACTGTAGCAAAAACTAGTTATTTATTGTACCTATTTTATTTTTGTTGGATAAAAAATTGATAGTGTACTGTAGCTGAAATGATTTCTTTTTGTAGCTAATTACTTTTTTCTGAGTTAGTAAAGACTTAATTGTGTACTGTAGCAATTTTTTGTGGTGAGAAAAGCAACAATACATGGCATTTGCTTCCATTTTGTCCAAATGTGGGCCCTGTTGATCGACACATGGCACATGCAGGTTTTCTCAATTGATTCTTCAGTTAGTAACATCATGTTATCATTTTGAATTCCCATATCACCCTCAACATTAACTACATATTTTTTCATAGACCACCAACAAACTATAAGTAACAATTTCTTTTTGTTACTTTATACATTTTTCTTTTATTTGTTTGGACATTATATTATAAATTTAATGTTGAAGATAGTTTATGAGTTATTATGCATATATTTTGCATTTTGACATTTTTTTGGTTTATGATGAGGCTTATCCTCGAACACCTTGAGCCTTACGGGCCTTTCTAAGAAAAACGCCTCGGTGCCCATTTATGCTTTTTAAACATTGAATTAACCAATTTGATTTTTTTGAAGAATTTTCATCCATGCCGCCTTAAAAAGAGGAGTCAAACCCATGTAAATGATTTGCTAAGGCTTCACTTTTACCACTTGAGCTAAGCCTTGGTCTTCTTGATTAATATATAATAATATTTATTTTACTAATAATTATAAAGTTAATACAAATATAGAAGTGTGTATATTGAAAAGGGAGAATATAAAACCAACCACAGAAAACTGCAGTGCAACCGTAGAAATAAAGTTTTATGATAGCCAATTTATTATTCTGTGCAGCTCGGTTAAAGCTTGTAGGACTGGGAAATGCTTGCTTCTAGATTCAACAGTTCAGCTGTGATTAATGACTCTTGCTAATTTGAGAAGTTGAAAGCATTTCATATGAATTAATTTTTTTTCTTGTAGTTGCCCTATCACTCTGCTTCAAGGAAGATTTTCACTTTTGTTTTTTATTTTTCTGTATAATTCCTATGAGTAAGACGTACACGGAATGGTCCTAAAATTCAAATTTCTTTCATACAACCACTGAGGTTGATCAAGTATGCAGTGGGAAAGTTAGGTGCGGAGTTCCGAAGGGAGATGCAAAGGAATTTGATGGCTGTACATCAGTTAATTCACTCCAACGACTACTTGGATATTCTGAAGGGTAATGCATTCAATAAAGCTTCCGAAAAATCATGAAGGAAGCATTATCTGCCATATTTACTTCAGATAAGAGATTGTTGCAATTAAAATTGTTTGCTAAACATGTAAATACTGGGAAGTTGCCATGATTAAGATTAATGTCTTACAAAAAATTGCAAGCAGGGTATTTGTAGCACCACGGTAGATCTTTGCATACTTTATTTGACGGCCAAGTATGAAACCTGTAGGTTCTCTTTTTGATCTTCATATGAACTAGGAAATCGCCCACAAGAACGTTATACTATGATAATGTGATGCATTTTCATTTCTTGTTAAAGATAATTTAAAATTTTTGCTTAGTAATAAGTGCATCTTTGCCCACTTAAATATTCTATTTTTTTTAATTCATTGTCGAGTAAGGTTTGTGATCAGTGAACAAAATCTAACCACTGGAATGGCTTTTGAGGTGTAATGATATAGTTGGTTTTTCCTCGAACACCTTGACATATACATCTAAACATTAATCTTTATTCAATCAGTGTACATATCTTTCATTAAACCTTAGCATTGAACACATTAACATTACCTAAAAAAATAAAAAGACTGGTATATATTATAGAAGAGATACATATCACTCTTTGTGAGTATAGAGACCACTAAGAACCCCATACGTAAACACATGATTACTTTATTTTAATAACTACAACCTTTTTATTTCTAAAGATTCTTATTTATGTCGAAAAATATTTTTCCTCTAAACCCCAAAAAAAAAAAAAATTAAATAAATAAAAGAAAAACCAAGAACGACTAGAATAGAAAAAAGCCCTACCTCTCCTTCCAAGGCCCTTGCTCTTTTTCAAAATACAACTCTCTCTCTTGATGTTGCAGCCATGGGTGATGGCAAAATCGATTGGACTTCCAAATCCACAGTGCATGGAGCCTACTAGGTTTAAGATGAATCAATCCATGTCTTACTCCTGCATGGATTGTAATGGAGTTGCTTACATTACTTTTGTCGTGGAGGCTCTTTGAGATCAGTGATTTTTTGGGCTTAGTTTATCAATCCCAATCTTATCAAACATTTCAAATCAGCAACCCAAAACCACTACTATTTATCCACATTTCAAGTCAGCAATCCAAAGGCAATAAACACACGGTTGAAGTAACCCCCCCCCACACACACACAGAGGTAAAATGAATAAGTTTGCCAAAACCAAGCAACAAATGAGCCAAGTAAAGGTGGATAATGGGCTAAACCAATATGAGCCTGTAGGAAGTAAACGGGAACGGGCCACGAACAACTCTAATTAAATTAGGTTGCTTCCAATGACCACGAATAGTTTTTGAATTGAGTCGTTTCATTGAGGTGTTGGTATTTAATTTAGTCATCAATGTCGACTAAAAATTTCAACAAGTAATATCATTGTCCGAGATTTATTGGGTATCGAAACCCAATAACTTTCCGATCCAATGATGTATCCCAACTCATCAACGTTGATCCATCTTGAATTTTTCTGTCATCCTTCGCTTCTTAAATGCTTCTTGTTTCTTTAGCACAAAAACCCCAAACCTATAAGTTGAATTTGATGCCTCCATTTGGCTTTTTTATTAATTATTCCCATCGAAATTTTGAAACCTTTGTTACATCATCTCGTTATTAAACGTTAAGATGCCATACAAAACTTGCAAAGTGACGTTATACTCGAAATGAAATCTTGTTAATTGCTAATAAGAGATAAATTAATGACGCATCAATATCTTCACAGAACAATAAAAATGGGGAAGACAATTGGCTTCACAGCATTGTCAGTAAACTTAACACCTGTTTGGTTTGCACTAAAATAAAATTACAATCTCAAGAGTCAACAATTAAATTACTCATACATTTCATGGGATTGATAACATTTCAACAAAATATTTCATCAACTTTTATTAAAATTTACAAAAAATTTACCTTTTTATCTTCACGAGACAGGGACTTACAAAATTCAATATTAAATAAATTTATTTAAAGGTAAAAAGTACTTTTAAAATTATTATTCTAAAAGGACGCCTAGAAATGATGTGTGACTGAAACGCTACTTGGCTTGGAGTCTTATTTAGCGGTCATTTTTTTCTTTTAAATTTTTTTTATATTTCTTTTAAGTTAAAACTTAAAGATTGATTTCTTCACTTCGTTTTTTTTTAAAAAATTCAAAACAGCTGCTTAAGTCTTGAACAAAGAAAAATTTCCAAAAATTCCTATTTATTTACTATTTAGTATTTACATTTGCAACTTAATTTCTCTTTGTTGAAAACTTTGAAAAAATGTATAAAGATCCTATAAATTTATTTTAGATGTTTTGTTGGTATTATTTTTAATTATTAAATAATTTTTTAATTGATTAAAAATTAAAATAATATTAAAATTATATAAATGTCTTTTTATATTTTTTTACGCTTATGTCTACCTAGTTCATAGCTTGGCCTGAGAACAGACAGCTAATGCGTTCCATTTATTGAACAGGGTTCTATGGTCGGTCCGTGACCCCTAGATGCCAAAGGCGCCCTTGGAGTGATCTCGTAGTTCCTACGGGGTGGAGATGAAGGGGTCGACCTCCCTACATCATCACGCATTTTTTCCTCTAGAACACTGTATAAAAGTAATTTTTTATTAGAAAAAAAAAATGAAAAGCTACTTAGCCAAACCTGCTCCAAATGAAACCTATATGTGCGTGTTGGTTGGCGGTGAAACGCGATGGAGGAAAGCAAGACAGCAGGAGAAGAAGAAAGGGAACAAGAAATTTGGAGCTGGGGAGCTGGTACAGAAGGACAATTAGGATCAGGGAGGCTTCAAGATGAGGACACTCCTCAACTCCTCCACTCTCTCTCCTCTTTTGGCCCAATCTCTTCCCTCTCCTGCGGCGGCGCCCATGTCATTGCACTCACCCCTGGTACTACTACTATTTTATGTGTTCATTGTGTGTGCGAACGGTTTACTTTCTGTCTGATGTTTTCTTGACTGGTGTTAGGAAAGAATCACCCTGACCCACAAATCAAGATCAATCAATTATCAAATATTCAAGTTTAGGAGTAATCTGTATTATGAAATTATGCCTCACTTGGACATTAAAAAGTTGAAGATTTTTAAGATAAAACTTAAGATTTAAGAAGTGCAGGATACAACTTTCTGCGTAATCAATATAGTTGCTTAGTATTAGGCGTTACAGGTCTCTTTATTGTTCAGGTATACAGCTTGGTTGTACTGTGCAATAATGGAATATAGGTTTTACATCCATTATCTCTGTCTCTAAGATTGGTTATGTTTATGGGTGCAGATGGAACAGTGTTGACATGGGGGAGGGGCACTTCTGGGCAATTGGGCCATGGGGAAATGATTAACAGCTTACAACCGAAGCTGGTAAAGGCTTTGGAAGGCCTTGTTATTACTCATGTCTCTGCTGGCTGGAGCCACTCTGGATTTGTTTCAGGTTATCTGGTCTTACCACCTGCTAGTAGAAATAACTAATTGGAATTAAGAGTTTATAGGGACTGCAAAAGTTGAAGGCTTTATCATGAATCATGATAGACTAATGAAAATGATGCCTTATTCTATATTTTTTGTTTGGTCTAATTATTTTAAAATCTTAGTACTTCAAATATTCGCTGAAGTTTTCCTGTTGATTTTTTGATTTAATTAGCCACTTGGATGTTAGATTGCTAAAAATGAGAGTTTGATGATGAAATTAATGCCTTTTTGAATACTTATATATTTTCGTCTACACAGGATTATGTCTTACATTCATTATTCACAATTTCGATTCCAGAATTTGATCTCCAAGTTTCCTACCATAGCTTCAATGTTGATAAAAGTTAATCTTTTAAAGGCTTAAATGCTATGTTGAACATTGATCCCTTGTTTGATGGCTGTTATTTTTTTAAAAGGGTGTTTTGAATATTAATTTTTTGGAGAATGTGTGGTTAAAAAGCGGGAAAGTTTTGGGTTTATGAGCAAAATATCTTATTTTGTAAATGTTTGGTGGAAAATGAATATGAGAATTAAAGAGCTTTGTTTTAAAGGGAGACAAACATGAGCTAATTCTGAAGGATTGTGGTTGATTACTTTTTTTTGACCGACTATTTTTCTCAGATACTGGTTTGTTATTCACCTGTGGAGATGGGTCATTTGGTCAGCTTGGGCATGGTCACTATAAATCGCAATGTACACCAATGGAAGTCTCATATTTCAGTTCGAAGCATGTTGAGCAAGTTGCTTGTGGGATGCGTCATTCACTGGTTTTACTAAGAGGTAATTTTGCAATAAACTTTCGTGGTCTTCATTTATTTCATTGGCGAGAAGAGTCAAGCAAAGAAGCATATATTTTTTCCCATTATATCACACGTTCTCTATTTTGACATGAATTCTGCTTGTTCATGTTGGAACTGAAATTTGAAATGCCTTGGAGCTTCACTTATCTTTGGTTTAATTATTATTCAGTTTAATTTTAGATTTAATACTAGTTTAATATCTAAAATTTGTAACTTGTATTTAGGTATACATATGTGAAGACAAGAATAATTCTTTTTTATTTCTTATGTATATACCAAGCTTCTATGACTCCTCAATTTATAATACAAGTGAGAAAAGAAAAAAAGGAAGAAAATCTCCTAAATTAGGAGACTTGGAAGTTACCGTGATTACTTCAAGCTAATTATGGAAAACAATCTAAATATGGTATACAAGTGAATTAAATAAAATCTTCGGGATTTCTCTAAACTCCCCCTCAAGTTGGATGATAAATGTTAACCATATCCAATTTGCAAATGAGATCTTCGAAACTTTGTCGCGGTAGTCCTTTAGTAAACATATCAGCAGTTTGCTCTTTTGTAGGAACATAGGTCAAGCAAATAACTCCACTCTCAACATTTTCTTTAATGAAGTGTTTGTCTACTTCAACATGTTTGGTTTGATCATGTTGAATCGGATTAAATGAAATATTGATGGCCGCTTTGTTATCACAGTAGAGTTTGATTGGAAGTATCAATGTGGCTTGTAATTTTTCTAAAAGTTTCTTTAACCATAGTCCTTCGCATATTCCTTGGGCAACTGCTCAAAACTCCGCCTCAGCACTGTTTCTTGCCACTACATTTTGTTTTTTACTTCTCCATGTTACCAAGTTTCTCTATACAAAAGTACAATAACCGGTAGTTGATCTTCTATCATCTGTTGAGCTTGCCCAATCTGCATCTGTGAATACCTCTACTGTCCTATTCTCACTCTTCTTGAAGAATAACCCCTTCCCAGATGAGCCTTTTAGATATTTGAGGATTCTGTATACTACTTCCATACGAATCTCTTTTGGTGAATGCATATGCTGGCTTACCACGCTTATTGCGAAATCAATGTCTGGTTTGGTATGAGATAGGTAGATTAATTTTCCTACTAGTCGTTGGCCTCTATCCGTTTCAATTGGGTTTCCACTATCTTCTGTTCTCTTTCCTGTATCAATAGGTGTGTCGTATGGTTTACATCCAAGCATGGCTGTTTCAATCAACAGATCATGGGTATATTTTCGTTGCGATACACTAATACCTTTTTTCGACCTTGCCACTTCCATTCCTAAGAAGTACCTTATTTGTCCCAGGTCCTTCACTTCAAATTCAGTTGCTAGACTTCTCTTGAGTCTTTCCATCTCAATTGTGTTATCTCCAGTTATGATTATATCATCCATATATACAATTAGAATGGCCTTCTTCCCATTTTTTGCTTGGTGGAAGAACATAGTATGATCTGATTGCCCTTGTTGATTACATTGGCCTTTAAACACCTTTGCAAATCTATTGAACCATGCTCTAGGTGACTGTTTGAGACCATACAATGATTTCTTAAGTTTACAGACTCGATTTTCCTCTTCACTTTTACAAAATCATGGTGGTAAGGTCATGAAGACCTCTTCTTCTAGTTCCCTATTGAGAAATGCATTTTTATGTCTAGTTGTTGAAGGGGCCAATCCAGGTTAACTGCCAAAGATAATAGGATCCGAATTGTATTTAACTTTGCCACTGGTGCGAACGTTTCTGTATAGTCGATGCCATATGTTTGCGTATATCCTTTTGCAACAAGACGAGCTTTATACCGTTCTATTGAACCATCAGCTTTGTACTTCACATTAAAAACTCATTTGAAACCTACAGGCTTGGGCAAGTCCATAACCTCCCATGTATCATTTTTTTCTAAGGCTTGCATTTCCTCCATCATTGCTTCCCTCCATTTTGGAACTTTCAACGCTTCTTGAATACTCCTAGGAATTTTTGTACTATCAAGATTAGATGTAAAAGTACGAAAATCTGTAGATAGAGCTTTATAAGATATAAACTTTGAGATAGGGTGGAGAGTACATGCCCGAGTTTGTTTTCTTAGTGCAATAGGTAGATCTATATCTGAATGTTTGGGCTCATTAGACTTATGAACATCTGGAGCTATCATCGGTTCCAATTCTCTTGGTACTTCAGATGTGAGATTTTCCTTTGGTTTTGGCTTTCTCGAGTAGATTAACATCTCCATGTCATTTTGTTTTTCTATATCTCCTCCTGAGTTCAAGTTCTCTTCTATGCATGGCATGTTGGAACAGGGTGGTATGACAGGTTCAGTGATTTTGGTAGGCTCGAAGGAGATATCAAAGTCTAGGAACCGATCTTCACTCAAATTCTCGCCCTGAAGATAGGTTTTCTTGAAATAGGGTGTCTTCTCAAAGAACGTAACGTCAAGGCTCACAAATAGTTTCTTTGAAACTGGATCAAAGCATTTATAACCCTTTTGAGTGGATGCATATCCAATGAGAATACATTTTATTGCGCGAGGATCCAATTTGCTTTGATGATGAGGATGAATGTAAATAAATGCAGTACAACCAAACACTTTAAGGGGGATGTTTGGATTCAATCGAGAATTGGGGAAGAATTTTTGAAATCTTTGAATAGGTGATTCAAAAGATAGGATTCGGCTGGGCATTCAATTAATAAGATAGGTTGATGTTAGGATAGCATCTCCCCAAAACATTTTTGGCATATTTGTAGTGAATAGTAGGGTACGAGCAACATCAAGAAGGTGTCGGTTTTTTCGTTCCGCAATTTCATTTTATTGTGAGGTGTCATAACATGAACTTTGGTGGATTATCCCATGCATTTGGAGATAGTCTCCCAGGGTGGTATTGAAGTATTTAGTACCATTATCAGTGCGTAAAATTTGAATTTGTGTTTGGATCATTAGGTGAAATTTAATAAATACCGAATGAACTTCACTTTTTTCTTTTAGTAGATAAACCCAACAGATTCGGGTATAATCATCTCTGAATGTAACAAGCCATTTGGCGTGAGTTCGATTGGGAACACGTGAAGGACCCCATAGATCACTGTGAATCATAGTAAAAGGTTTCGATGGTTTGTATGTGGATTTTGGATAAGTGGTGCATTGATGTTTTACAAGTTCACAAATTTCACACTGAAAGTCAATAGATGTTTTATTCAAAAATAAGGAAGGAAACATACGTTGTAAATATTGAAAATTGGGATGACCCATTCTATAATGCCACAATAGAACATCACTATCCTTAGAGGTAAACATAGAATTATAAATTGTAGGTTGACATTGTCTACTCACATCCGCCTCGTCAAAGTAGTAAAGTCCATCACATTATTTAGCACTGCCAATCGTCGTCCCCGGTGATAGGTCCTGAAATACACAGTGAGATTAAGAAAATTTAGCGGAACAATTGGAATATTTAGTTAATTGACTAACGGATAATATATTACAAGACAAGTTTGGACATGAAGAACATATTTTAAATTTATAGACTCGGAGATGCGAATACTCCCTTTTCCTACGACAGATGAGAGTGATCCATATGCTATCTTAACTTTGATATTGCCAACACAGGGTGAGTATGAATAGAACAGGTGGTAAGAGTCCGTCATGTGATCGGAAGCACTTGAGTCGATTATCCAGGGACTTTTATATTTTGAGCAGATATTTAGGGCTTTTAGAAAACTACTTTTGTGGGCTAAATGAGCTAGAATGATTGTGTGCAAAAGTTTGACTTGAAGTTTGGAGACTAAAAAAAATCTAGTAGAGTTGTTCTAATTGCTCACTGTTGAATGCTCCATTTTTCATTTCTTTGGATGTCCCTGTTTGGTCGGCTGAAACTTGATAGACACGATTTTTAATACTTTGTCTTGGTTTCCAATCAGTAGGCTTTCCATGTATGTCCCAACAGGTATCTTCTTTGTGTCCCGGTTTGTGACAGTGTTCGCACCAAGGCCATCCCTTTTGTAGTTTTTGGCCCAATACATGTGTTGCTCCCTTTGATAAATTTGTTATCCCAGGTCCAAATCCTGTAGGCCCAAACTTAGAAGGCCCAATAGCTCCAAAGTTGCCTAGTCCAGAAGAGGGCCCAAATTTATTCATTTCAGGCCTAAGTTCGTTCCTTTCTAGCCCACATGATATATTCCCAGCCTTTAGCCCATATGATGATGGCCCATTTTCATTCCCAGCACTTTTAGTCCATATGATGATGGCCCATTTTCATTCCCAGCAAATCCAATTCCAGTCGACACAAGCACCGACATCTCCACATCTCTGGCTGTCCCAGTCTTCATCATCACTTTCCGACAGTTTTCCTCTCTCCGTACTTCAGCGAAGACTTCGCGTGTTGAGGGCAGTGGCCGTCGACCCAGAATTCTTCCTTTTACATCGTCGAGTTTGTGGTTCAGGCTAGCAAGAAATTTATAAACCCGCTCGTTTTCGAGTTTCTTCCCGTAAAATGAGAAGGAAGAAGAAGAAGGGAAAACTTAGCACTATTGCCTTTCTCCACCCTCTCAGAGACAGTACTAAGTTTATAGAGAGCAAAAATGGGAAAGAAAAGGAAAAGGAAAAGAAGAAGAAGAAAGAAGCAGTAAAAAAGACGAAGTGTCTATTTGAAACTTGAAAGATCCAACACATATCCCATACCCATACCCATACCCATACCCATGTTGTATTGTGTTCGGCACGGGTTCTCCTACTATTTCGAAGAGTCTGAGCATCGGAGATTCAAAAAAATAGATACCGTAATCAATATTTTGAACAGAGATGAACTAGAGTTAATAGAAGCTGGCCTTTCGAAAGTCAAAGTCGTATTATTTACCTCCATTTGTTTAGTGACTAACTAGTCAATACAGGCTACAAGATAAAACCCATTTGGCTCTCAACGGTTTCTCCTACTATGTGAATGACTTCATGGAAATATGGTACAAGCTCTCTTCAAGTTGACCAGAGATACAACAAAAATAATATGAATGTATATATTGAATATAGAGGAAAATTGATAAAAAGGACATTTTAGGAGTTAGTGAAAAATGGCGAAATCCTTTTTTTCTCAAAAATCTAAATTATACCTCTCTCTCTCTCAACTTTGTCCCGTATTTTCTCATTCTTAAAATAAGAGCATGCAATAGCTTAGCTTTAAAGCCTCTCTTTCTTTACTCATGGAAATTAATGAATTATTGAATTAAAAAAGGAACTTCTAATAATTAAATAAAACTGTTGCAACATTATTATGAAGATTTGTTGCAATAATTTAAGGATTTAATGGGAACTGGAAAGGTTTGGGATGGAGGAGTTATTTAAAATGAGAAGTATGCTTTGAATTTTGTCTTACTTGACAACCTCTCCATACTTGCCAAACTCCTTGAGTTTGGGGAGTTGAATTTCTACTTTGATTGGTGGCCATTTTTAATTAGGTTAAATTAGTTTTGATCTATAAAGTGGGTCTTTTAAACGAACAAGGATAGCAATCTTTTGCTTTAACAAGAGTGATGGCTGTTCTGAAAAGTTCCTCCATTTTAACATAAAACTTGGAAGCTACCATCTGTTGTCTTATCCCTGAAAAATGCTCTCTTCGAAGAAAAACCTTAAAAAAAAAAAAAAAAAAAAAAAAAAAAGAGAGAGAGAGAGAGAGAGAAAAATTTGACACCCAAATCAAGTTGGACATTGTGAAATGTAGCTAATATCATATTTTATCCTCTTAGATATTGATAATATTGCAACATTTGTATTAGTGGACACTAATACTACTATTTGTTGTTTACGAGTATAAAATTATATCTATAATTAAGTTACAAATTTTGGTTTAAAATTCATACTAGATCTAAAAACTCTAAGTTAGATACTTTCTTAAATCAAAATTATGTGAAAGATTTTCACATTTTAGTACCAATGTAGTGTTTGTAGAAAGGAGAGATGGCATTTCCCTTGACATGGAATTAAGCTAAAGTCATATTTGTAGATTTGTTTGTTAAGGAAATATCTGTGAAATGTATGCTTATGCTCATACTTAAGCCCACAAACATGACCTAATTGCTATGTTATAAATTTATGAAACAGTTGTGAGATGAAAGAAGATGATCCAACTGATGGTAGAGATTCAAACATAGTCATATGTACTTAAAGATGCTAAAACACATTTCCTTCCGTGAGATTAGCAAATGTACACATCAACTAGGCCACACATGCAGAGCATAAAATATCCTTTTTACTGAGGATATAATGAAGGTCTAGGGCAACCTTTATGACAGACAAGTTCCTGCTGCCCAATATTTGCAGTTCTTTTTATTCCACAACAGAATTTGTAAGTAGTAAACTAAACAAAATAGGATATGAAGTTCAATAACGAACTCAACAAATATTGTGTTTCAACAAGTAGGGGTCTATCAATTTGTTTAGCGAGAGAAAATCTTCAGGTCTTCTCATATAACATTAAAGATATATTTGCTCAATCCGGTAGCAGATCAACAATACTATAGACAATGTAAGTAGGCCAAGTCAGTTTTTACATGCACAGAGGATCACATTTGTGGTTCTACTAAACTTGGAACCTTGGCTTTCCTCCATAGTGCGAAATCCATCGTTCTTGATTGGATTTTCACAATCTTCGAAAGGAAATGGGAGTACTTAATGGAAAAATTACAAGTGTGTCTGTCTCTTCATTAGAACACAGATGTAGAATGTTACTGGATTCTTTTCAAATCTGTGTTCTGGTACTTCCAGCCCCCGTGCACCAAAATAACCGAAGAGAATAGAGAAAAGAAAAAAAAAAGATCCTTTATGTTTCTTTTAGTTGTCAAGAATTATTACTATTTCTAACATATGCTCGCATCTTCTAATGATCTCAAAATCTAATTCTAGACCTACACTTTAGATTTGATGTATTTGGTTGATTCAGATCCTTTGCGAGATCAAGTTTATGGATTTGGTTCTGGAAAGCGTGGTCAACTGGGTATATCTACCGATAAAGTCAAATCAGCAAGTCTTCCTCAGATTACTTTGGGATTTACTGATGTCAAAATCGTCAGTATTAATGCAAATGGAGACCATAGTGCGGCATTATCTGGTAAGTCCCACATTTCATTCTTTAACAACTTGGCTGTTGCTATGGCTTCCAGATCCATGATCCTCTCCTTCAGGTAGTTGCAAACTGCTCTATTACATGACTATAACAGGAAACAACTTGGCCTACTTTTGGAATCTTGGAGTAATTTCTTGTTAAAAACCAATGAATGCACACCTTATTTTGTTACTTATAATGCTGGACCTGGTATAGGCACAGTCCAGGCAAAGAAACATTGCTAAAACTCAAACAGATTAAGTATCTTATTCAGGCATCATGGTTATTCGCTTTTTTTTTTTTTGTTTTTGTTTTGTTGTTTTTGCTAACATTGTTACATTAGCTGGTGGACATCTTTACACATGGGGAAGAGGGTTTCACGGTGCCTCAGATTCGTATATTCCGCATTGTATTCCTGCAGATTTGTCATTCAACCAGGTTGCTCTTGGTTGGAACCATGCTTTGGTGCTAACAAGTATGCGACTTACACACTCTCTCTCTCTCTCATATATATATATATATATATATATATATATATATGCATTTGTCCTATGAATATTTAAATACTTTTGCAGGTGAGCATAAAGTGTTTATGCTCGGTGGCTATCATCATGGAGCACTTGGTGATCCTCAGAAAACAGCCTTGTTGAAGCACACATCTGGTAATGCTGGATGGTAATCTGACTCTTACACTAACTGAAATCTTCATCAGTAAAATCCATTAAATTTCTGAAGTGGACTATCAGGTGAAAATTGGAACTTCAAAGAACCCAAAATAAGAAAATGGATTTATGGACTAAGAGATAACCATCACTGAACTAAATTATTATGTACTAATTGGCATTCATTCAATCTATTTACTATACTTGGTCCATGAGGATTTGTATTTTGTTCAACAGAAGAATTAAAGGGAGGGATCCTGAAAAGAATTCCTAATCTTGATGAAACAGAAGTTATACATATTGCTGCAGGTGCTGAGCACTCGGCTTTAGTAACAGGCAAGAGCTCATTTTTAGTTGGACCTTTGAAAATTTATTGTGTATTCAAGTTACTTAGTTTTCCAAATTCCAAATTCCAAATGTACAGGGAAAGGATCACTAATGGCATGGGGTTGGGGTGAACACGGTCAGCTTGGCTTAGGGGATACTGTTGATCAAACTGACCCTCAGGTGGTGAGCTTAGATCATAACCTAGCCGAGGAATGTGCCATAGCCAGAGTCTATTGCGGGAGTGGATTTTCCTTTGTTCTAAGGACATGTGATGGGCATTTCTCGAATCGGATAAGCAATATCAAGGAACTAAGATCGTAAGGCAAGCCATCCAACTATCCGCTTCATCTTGTACGAAGATATTCTGTGAAATTGGCAATTCCACAACGAATTAGCCTGAAATATGTGCTTATTGTTTTTGAAGTAGGGACTTGAAAGCCTTGTTTGTTTGCTGTTTTACAGTATTTGTTGGGCTTTCCCTCCACTTGTGGGACTTGCCCTTTCTTGGCCCATTTGGGCCCAACCCACTTAAAAGCCCCAAGTCCATTCCAATATAGAGGCAGAAAATGGGGCTTCATTTCTAAGACACAAAATTACAACAAAGGCAGAGAGACGGACGAGAGAGAGAGAGACACTTCGGTTCTTCAGCTTTTTCTCGCCAATGATGGAGGCTCGTTTGTGGTCCGATTAAGCTAATATTTCAATATGTTATTCGTGGCGCAAAGGGCTATGTTTTGATTGGAGCCGATCATCCAGATTCCTATCCATTTCTCTGGGCCGTACACACTAATTTAGTGAGATTTTCTCCTTATTATTGTGTGTATTTATTTTGGATGTTGTTGTTGTTGGTATCCAAGAACCATATGTGTTCTTGATGCATTGGTAGCCTCTAGATTGTGATTTGGAGAAGGTTAACTGTGTATCCCATTATTTTGATAGTGAATAGTTTTTACTGGATTAGGTCCCAGGGTTTTTCCTTCACACTGAAGGGTTTCCCTAGTGAACAAATAATTTGTGTTCTATCTTTAAATTCCTACAAGTGTGTGTGAGTTGGAGTTGGATATTATTGCCACATTTTAATTCTGCTTATTGGAGGGGTTGAAATTGTTTTGGCTGCTCAGTTGTGTTATTGGTTTGACCCCAACAGTATTGGATTGAGAGTGATAGCAAAGGATCAAGACAGATCTGTGCAGATAATCAGTACAAGAAAACACACGGCCACTTACATTTAGAAGAAACTTGGCATTGATCTCGTTCTCGTTCTCTATGCAAAAACATTCGGTGATTCAAAAGCATCTCTGTGGAAAACATAGGCAAGGTGTGAAAATGAACCAACCTTGTATCTACCAGGATACAACTTCAGGTACCCAGAAAAGATTCCTGTCTTCAATTTCTCCATCTTTCTCTGCAATTCAATACTGCACGTCATGCTACCAATCAAGAATACATAACAGAATCGAATTTTTTGCCTGTAAATTTTGCAATGTAAGAAGATATCTAATTTTGCAATTTAACTCTGGTTGAATCCGAGATACATGCAAATTGAAACGTACTGTCTAAGCGCATATAGCAAAATTCTAATATAGTTTTTCTAAACTATAATTCTTATTACCATATTGCTAAAGAATTCAATGAATATAATGTTTCTTATTAAAATGTTTTATATGAATATGCATCAAGAAAAAATAATAAATTTTCCGTCTTTTCTGCAGTGTCCTAGATAGGGGAAGTCATTAACAAAATTCCAATCAGTTGAATTCATATAATGCAAAAAGGAATTATCCTGATAATATTATTACTGGACAAGTTCTGTAACAATTGAAGGAGATAAACAAAATTCCGCTATTTATGAATTTTATTTTCTTCATTTAAACATGATATATAGTTTTCCATTGTAACTATTGATTATTATCTCGTTCGCTTCCTTTTTTACCTTAAAGGTAATTAGCGGTTCGAGCTGATTAAACTAAATATAGCTGACGGGCGGATTTATTAAATATATTCAAGGAATGATTTTTTCTGGTTATGGTTTTGAGTAATTTTTTGGACCTTTTTTTTCCTCTGTAAACTAAACTTATTGAAACCTGCGACTTTGTCTTGAGAAGATTGATTTATTATTATGAATGTTCTTTAATGACTAGTCTTTTTATTGGGTCGATGATATCATACAAACTTTCCTTTATGTTACTTTGAACTTTTAAGTTAATTTTTAGGGACACTCAAAAATTTGAGATCCGGGATGCCATAAAGTGATATTAGAGCATTTACATATATATATATATATAATTTTTCACTACTACCTATTGTTCAAGTGTTGTGAACTATACCCGGCACCATTCAAACATTGTGGATACCATCTTGGAAGGGTTTTGCCATTTGTACACCCTTGTTTAGGTTTGCATTGTCAAAAAATGAGTAGACGGGAAGAGATTTTATTTTTATTTTTTTAAATAAAAAAAACTGTCAAATGACAATCTTGATGCACAAATGTTTATTTGTTTTCTGGATGCAGGGTTGCAGTAAATGAAAGAGGAAGTTTATGAAAGTAAGAGTAAGTCTTGTTTGAGTTCTACTAAATATTTTTGCACTTTTTTTTTTTTTTTTTTTTTAAACCTTTTTTTTAACCTT
>NW_019262696.1:503999-524091 GCF_002742605.1 Olea europaea var. sylvestris | reverse complement strand
CTCAAAAAAAAAAAAAAAAAAAAAAAAAAAAAAGGGTTTCCCCGGTTTTCAATTTTTTCAAGTTTTACACTGAAAACGCCCAAAACGGCAAAAAAGTCGTTTTGTATTTTCTTCACAAATTTTTTTTTTCATTTTCGAAAATTCGTTTTTGAAAACGGGAAAGAGAACACGTTTTCACCGTTTTGAAAAATCGAAAACAGAAAACGACCCGAAAACGGTAAAGAGAACAGGGCCTTAGTTTTTATTGTAAATTATACTATAGTCAACATAAGTGGCTCTGCTTAATATCATCATCTTTGAACTAACAAAAATTTGGATATAATTGATTGGGCATTTTTTCTTCACCATATCTATAACAATCGCAACTAAACTATTGGAGTTGATTATCACCGAATTCAATTATTATAACATCAAATTTTATCATTGGTTGCTAGTGCCCTAGTTGATACGGGTTCATATTCACGTGTTACTCTTGCATTTTTATCCTCGTGTCAGAAAAAAGAAAAATAAAATAAATTAATAAATCTAATCTTGTGTAGCGGACATAAAAAGGCGTTGACATGTTCTTTGTTTATGGTTCCATGTTTTGATTTTATTTAAGTTTTAAACAAGTATTTGAATGAGACTCATGGCATTTAACACTCATAAATCAACTACTGTCCGACGGACCAAGGTACAAAATAAAATGTTATGTGCCATATTATTTTTTTCGAGCATGATTTATAAATCATTTAAGTTTGAATTCATGAAACGCATATAACGCTTAGAAGGAAATATGTTATGCATGTTATTATTTTGTTTTAATGAATAAGAAGATGTGATAGGAGGCCATTATATTAAAACTCAAATAGCATAATGTATAATTTGAGATTGCTAACAAAGATAAACATAATTGGACACTTACGTGACAACACATGGGTAGAACTTATCAGATTGTTAGAAAGACTACAACTTGTAGAGTGGCGTTGAACCGTCGGTCTATCATTCAATTCCATGAAAATCACGTGACTGACCTGACTCATTTTATGAAAGATGTATGTCAACTTCAGATGCAGGGATGGAGATCACACATATCAAGGTTGTAAATAATCTCATATACTCACTTTCACCTCAATGGGGGAGACATGGGAGTTATGATTAGGGATGTGATGCTAGAAGGTTACCCTCAAAAGCACCCAAACACGATGAAGTTTGGTATATTTTGTCAGACCCTTCTAGATAGGCGGAGTGAGTGCTTAGAACCTCAACTAGAGATAGTACATGAGCTCAATGATGAGGTTGAGCCTGAGTTTGAGCTCGAGCCCAAGCCAAAACCTCATTTTGAATCGAATCTAGAGGAAGACTCGAATGGGAGCATGAGGATGACTTTGGGTTGGAGTTAGAGAATGATCACAAGCATAAACCTGAGTCACTAATTGATGGACATAGAGTTCAGGCCTTGAGGCAGAAGACTTCTCCAAAGATGAAGCTCTACCAAGAAAGATTCGTAAGATTCATAGGGATTAGAAACTTAACATCTATATCCTTTGTACTGTGACATTTATTCCTTTATGTTATTGGAAAATTAAAATTTGTTGAACTATGGTATATTCTGATTTCAATGAGTATTATTAATAAAAATTTAATTTTCTTTGAATATATTGAGTTACTTAGTTGTCCAACATTTTTAAGATTAAATTCATTTTTTTTAAATGAAATGGTTGGACAACAAGACCAAATAGCTATGTTCAAGGATCTGATGAGGACGGTGCACGACCTTAGTAGAAATCAAACACAAGCACATTCTCAGAATAGACAAACAAATGCCAACAACACGTGTTGAATTGTAGAGCAGTATCACCATTTCAAGCATCCTTTTTTAGACAACAAGGCAGACCTTTTGGTAGTTGAAGAGTGATTAAAAGGGTTGGAACAAATCTACAAACACATAGTATGCACTGACGCACAAAAAGTATCATGTGCTGAATTTATGCTGGTTGGAGCAGCAGGCTATTGGTGGGAGTTTGCTTCACGCACTAGAATGGAAGCACAACAATGTGCTATAATTTGGGCATAGTTCAAAGAAGAAGTGATGAAAAAGCACTTTTCAATCCCTGAGGGATCAAAGAGAGGCAGAGTTCCTACAGCCAAAACAATGAAATATATCGCTTGTTGAGTATGAAAGGAAGTTTGAACAACTTTCTAGGTATGCTACATACCTTGTGGACATCGAACTAAAGAAGGCTAGGAGGTTCAAACTAAGGTTGCATACAAAGACTGGAGGAATCATATCATCTCACCATACGACTTCCCATAGCGAAGTGCTTTAACGGGTGCAGTCAATTTCTGATCTTCCATACAGGATGACGCCAAAAGAATTAACATACAATTGCAGGAATTGTTGGATAAAGTTATATTCGACCAAGTACATTTCCTTGGAGTGTACCGATTTTGTTTGTAAAGAAAAAAGATCAAGATCAATGAGGTTGTGCATTGATTATATGAAACTGAAACGATTGACTATAAAAAATTAATATCCATTTCCTCGGATTAAAGACCTCTTTAATTAGTTGAAAAATGCAATAGTAATTTTTAAGATTGATTTGACGTGAGACTATTATTTGTTGAAAATGAAGGCAGATGAAATTTCAAAGAAGGCATTTAGGACTTGCTATGGTTATTACGAGTTCACGGTAATGCTCTTTGGATTAACAAATGCTCCTATAGTATTTGTGGATTTGATGAATAGAGTATTCCAGAGGTATTTAGATCGATTTTTCATTGTTTTCATCGATAACATTTTAGTGTATTCAAAGAATATAGATCAAATGAAGAACAACTCAACATAGTATTGGAAAGATTACAAAGGGAGAGATTGTACGCTATATTTAATAAACGTGAATTTTGACTTAATTGTATAGTTTTTCTTGATCATGTGGTTATGGCACAAGGGATTTAAATTGACCCCCCTAAAGTTAAAGCGGTAACCAACTAGCCTAGATTAATGAATGTAGGTGAAGTGTGTAGTTTTTTGAGACTACCTGATTATTATCGATGATTCATTAGGGGATTTCCCAAAGTACCTGAGCCAATGAAATGACTAATTAGCAAGAGAGTGAAATTTGAATGGACTGAAAAGTGTAAGAAGAGCTTTCAAGAATTGAAATAGAAATTGGTCACAGCTCCAATTTTAGCTATACCAGAGGTTCAGATGGATTCGTTATATACAGTTATGGATCCAAATGAGGTTTGGGATGTATACTGATGCAATTTGTGAAGGTGACTGCATACACTTCAAGACAATTATAATAACATGAACAAAACTACCCTACACATGATCTAAGGTTGGCGACGGTAATACACGCTCTAAAGATATCACATTAATACCTTTATGGGGAAAATGCGATATTTATACGGTTTATAAGAGTTTGAAATATTTCCCTACTATATAAAAAGGGGAATGTGATGATACTGTAGAAAGCAACAGTGTTTTGATCCATCTTTACTGTAGCATTTTTGTTTTGTTTTGTTTTTTTTCAATTGGGGGACCAAAAACGACGTCGTTTGCTTGATATATATTTTATTTTATTATACACTACTTCCAAATTTACTGCAACACGCAATTTTCATTCCTCCCCCACTCCGATATAGATATATATATATAGTAGATATATAAGAAAAAAATCACTTTTGTATAAAAAAAACGATAGAGATAATATGCGACAGAAATTTTTTTACAACATATTACTTGTACGTAAAAAATTTGAAGAGAAAAGAATTAAAGAGAATTTTAAATTGAAAAAAAAAATTATAACGTAAAACTACATAGCAAAAAAAAAAGTAATCTCTCCATGCACGGAGCAAAAGCCTCCATGCACGGAGACATTAGTCTCCCTGCACAGAGACAAAAAAAAAATTTGGGAAGACTCTGTGCACGGAGAGCCATGGTCTCCGTGGAGACCATGAAATAATTTTTTTTTATTTTTTATTTTTTTATTTATGTTTTTGTGTTCATTTTCAGGCTCATTACCGGATATCAAACGAAATCAAAATATTACATTCTTAATATCGTTTTGAAGTACTCGCGGCATAGTATTGCACGTCGTTAACGGTGCATGAAACGGTCAATTGTAGCAAATAATATGGACATCAAAGTAAGCATTTTCAAACTATATTTCGAAATTTTCGATAACAATCTAACTTTAAAAATTCATCGACGATTGTACGATAGTCAAATCGATAAATGTTTTACATTCTCTTGAAACTCATTTTGAGAACTATATCGTAGAGACATCGAATGATCTAAATAGATATAAAAAATAGTTAAACTGATATTAAACGTATGTGTTAAAAAATACGCATAAGTCGTTTTTTCTTAAAAAAATCAATTATTTTATTACTATTTTGAAATTTTCGATAACAAGTTAACTTTAAAAATTCATCGACGATTGCACGATAATCGAATTGATAAATGTTTTACATTCTCTCGAAACTCATTTTGAGAACTATATCGTAGAGACATCGAATGATCTAAATAAATATCGAAAATAGTTAAACGGAGATTAAACATATGTGTTAACAAATGTGTTTTCTTCTTAAAAAAAATAAATTATTTTTTTCTTTTTAATTCTTTTTCCTTCCAAATAAAACTTAATTTTTCAAAAATCACTTTTAGTAAAAAAAAAAAAAAATTTAAAAATAAACATATTAACAAAAAAATATTTCTAATATATGTAAAAATTACTTATATAAGTAAAAAAAATTCATTTAAAATTATTTAGAAGTAAAAAATAAAATGAAGTTATGAAAATTAAATGACGAATATATAAATATTATTTAATTAAAATTGAAAAATTTACTTTATAAATAATTGGTTTTTTTTATCAATTTATTTAAATTTCTTTTTAATTCTTTTCTCTTTCAAATAAAATTTATTTAATTTTTTTTTTCAAATTCTTTTGTCCTACCAACCTTGGAGTGACCGTTGTATTGTCCAAAGAATAGGCCTGCTATTAGGGTTCTAAATCTTACACCAACAAGGGAGTTGGTCATCCAATAAGTGCCACTTCAAGTTATTTTACGTGTGAACCTGAGTTTGTTATTTAAATGTTTGTGTATGTGGATATTATCTTTCAATTTACAACTGCATGTGTTATTTTTGAACTAAGTACAGCCTCTCGAATCGAAGTTGCTAAAGAAAAGCATTTTGCAAAATTCAATTTACAACTTATTTGCAATATCAGATAAAAAAAAAATATCTTCATCTAAATTAAACAAAAAAATACAATAAATAATTAAAAATAAATTATCGTTGACATATATACAATCACAACATTCATTATACTTATTTATAAGAATAAAAATAAATTATCGTGACATAAAATATACAGTCGACCAAAAGATGAGAAGCAAACAAATATTTATTATTTCCAAATACTTTTTATATAATCTATAAATTTTACGCTAATAAAACCAAAATAAATACAAAATTCGTGCAACGCACGAGACGCAAACTAGTCTTTACTCAAAGGATTTGAATATGAAGCAGAAAAGGTGATTGGAGTTAGTCAAGGATAATGACTGCACTATCTATTGCCATCCCGATAAGCTAATGTAGTCGTAGATGCTCTAGTAGGAGACAGTGAGACAACTAGCAATTTTACGCACAACTAAAGTGCAGTTGATAAAGGAATTTGATAAATTGAAATTGGAAGTTGTCGTTCCACCAACTCAAGTTACTGGAAAAATTGTAGCACTAAAGATTCAACCTATTCTTCAGGATCGAATCAAAGATGCTCAGGACAATGACCCTTTTTAGGGAAATTAAGGTAAAAGTTAGTACAAGTAAAAGAAAAGGTTTTGTAATAGTTGATGACAATACTTTGATATTTAAGAGAAGATTATGTGTACCAAAGGATGAAGAGATTAGAAGAGAAATATTAAAGAAAGCTCACTATGCCCCGTATTCTGCACATCCTGATGGTACTAAAATGTATCGAGACATTTGTGATACATTTTGATGGAGGAGTATGAAAAGGGGGATTGTCTCTTTGTTGAGAAGTATATTGTATGTCAACAAGTCAAAGACAAATATCAAAGGCGACCATTAAATTCATTAGAAATTTCAGAGTAGAAATTGGAGCAAATAGTCGTGGATTTTCTAAAGTCAACGAAAGGATACGGTGTCATCTCGGTAATTGTGGACAGGTTGACAAAGTCATCTCATTTTCTTCCAGTAAGAATGAGCTACAATATGGATCAATTTGCTCAATTATATGTTAAGAAAATTGTCAGGCTGCATGGAGTTCCAGCATCTATCTTCTCAAGGTTTAATTCTAAATTTGGAAGAGCATGCAAGAAGCTATGGGGGAAAAAGTTAATTTTTAACACTGCCTATCATCCTCAATTTGATGGACAGTCTGAAAGAACTATTTAGATCTTGGAAGACATGCTTCGTGCATGTGTCTTGGATTTGTGAGGTAGTTGGGAATCACACCTATCATTAGTTGAGTTTACATAAGATAATAGCTTTCAAACTACTATTGTCATGGCTCCTTATGAAACCCTCTATGATAGAAGATGTAGATTCCCAGTTCAATGGGACGAAGTCAAAGAAAACGAATTTTGGGTCTGGAGATTATTGTAAGAAAAGTGCAAACAATTGATAAAATTAGAGACAGAATAAAGTCTGCTCAAGATAGACAGAAAAGCTATGCAGATCAACGGAGGAAAACGATAGAATTCGAAGTCGGTGAGAAGGTTTTTTCTTAAAGTGACATCAATAAAATGGGCTATTAGATTTGGCAACAAGGGAAAGTTGAGATCTTGATTTATAGGCCCTTTCGAAATTCTAAACAGAATTGAAAATGTAGAGTACCATCTAGCATTGCCACCTGGACCATCGATAGTACATAATGTACTCCATATGTCAATGCTTAGAAAGTATCCGCATGGTCTCAAACATGTGATAAGTTATGATTCATTGGAAGTGTATAAGGATATAACATATAAAGATACTCATTTGGAGATTATCCAAAGGAAAGATCATGCATTAAGAAAATAAAGAAGTTGCCTTGGTTAATGTTCGATGAAAAAATCATGGAGTCGAAGAGGTTACTTGGGAGAAAGAAGAAGAAATAAAAGCCAACTATTCAAAGATTTTCGACTAAATAAGATAATTTCGAAAACAAAATTATATTTAGGGGAAAGGGATATAACACCCCGAATTTCAATCATTATTTTCATATGGGCCTAAATTTAATATCGGTCATTTAGCAAGTGAAATAGTCCATACCTAGCCTTATCATCACACTAAAGTCTAAAAGGTTAAAGTGATAAGCTTATTTTTTATGTGTATTTTATAAAATTTATCATATATTATATTTGGATTGGATATTTAAGTATCACAAAATTTTTTATAAAATATATCAATATCATACTCATTTTGTATCTTGTATTAAATAACATAAATTGGCTCAAAAAGAAATAATTTTGGACAAGTTATATCTAAGTTATTTTGTTAGAGAGAAATGTATTATAAATCCTATATTTTATTTAAAAAAATTAAATGAAACATTACTTCCCACGTTTTTCTTGGAGTTTGAAAACATAAATAATTCACTAATTTATATAATAAATTTATTTGATTTGCCTTTTGAATTCTACACATAACTGTTCACCATGATTGATAGTTTGAAACAATTTGCAAAGATTAAATTCTGAATCAAACTATTTCGAAGCGATTTGATTCGACAAATCGGTTTAAAATCCAAACGTTGACTGGTCCACATGAACCCAAACCAACGATTGCAACAAAGTTGTTTCGGTTCAATTTTGTGATTTGACAATTTCGTTGTTTAGCCCTACTACTACCATTATATGGTTACATTTATCCAAAATTTTGCTAGCCCCATTGTTGGAGGTTGAAAAGGAGATTATAAAAAAATTGACAGAAAAATGGTAACAATTCTATGCAACATAAAGCATCTTTGTGCCTTTTTCGACCATTGATCAGGCGAGGAGTCATTTTAGATTCCAGACTCGTTTCCTTTGAGCCAAATTTACTTGAGCGAGACATACTCCAAAGTGAGCCAGGCACGTGCCAACTTGGGGTTTAATGGCATGGGCTAATATTTATCATTATTAATGTGGTGCCATGTCCTGAAGGCCAGAAGCCCTAATGAGGCACTGTTGTGGTGTTATAAATGTCATGTCAATGCAAGAATATGATATTACATTGCTGATTTTGAACTTTATCTGAATTGCACACAAGTCAAAGCCCAAACACATTTATTAACATGAGTCGCAATGAAGAGCATGTTTGTGAGTAATTTTGAGAATTAATTTTTTGATCGTTAGGAGAAAAGTGGAGTCCACCTGTGAGAGAAGAAGTCAAATATAACGGCTTGAATAGTGAAATAACGGTCAAAAATTAATTTTTTTGAGGAAAAAATCACTTCCAAACAGACTGAAAATCACACATTTTTCAGAATTTTCATTTCAGTTCAATGGTAAAACCACAATTTTTATCAATTCGCACGCAATAACGCCCACAGAATTTCACACAAGTCAAAGCCCATATTATTTTTTTGTTCTTCATTTATTTTTTTCTTTAATTTTGGTTTTTAATTCATATATTTGTGTTATGTTTAATTCTAAAAAATAAATAAATTCCCCTCATAAAAATACTGAAAAACTTAATAAAGTTAGAGTTTTTAATAGATCCAAAGTATGGATTATTTTTATTTTTTTGTCTACTCAATGCTTTTGTCTAATGTTCTTCAATTCTTTTCAAATAAAAAGGTTAATTTTGAAAAGTATTATTAAGTTGTAATCATTTGTGCAAAAGGAGGAAAAAAATGTAGTTTCTTTGAGTCAAAAGAAATTTTTCTTATCTAAAGTAAATTCAAGAAAAAGGAAAATTTATTTCAATGTATCTTTACTTTCGATTATAAGAGAAATCACATGAAGTGTCTCCAATATTTACTCTAAAAAAATATAAAACACAATTAAATTAAAAATAAAGTGTTAAATATTAATTATTACCGTGTTCAATTTTATATACAGAACCATAGTCTTCACCAAAATGCTAAATTAATTGACAAGATTTCTAAAAATGATAAGTTAAAGAGAGAATAAAAACTTGTTAAATAGAATTCAAATTGAACTTCGTTAGATCTTGGTGAGACCAATCCATCAGCTTCTCCCACACGGGACATGACAAAGTTCAATTTTTTGGAGAAGATAAAATCGGACAAACCTTTAAAGACATAATACAAACAAATAGATGAGTTTCTTATTTAACAATGTTAACTTAAATGACGTAATTGAGCATGAAATCAGAGCCGATAAAGGTACTTGATCCAAATTTGTAGTCATATGTTCGTGCATGTATGAAACATATAATAAAGAATAAACGATTGTGTTACATGTATATAATCATTTACATACATATATATAATGTGATGATATATGATTGGATCAAAATTTTTTCAACTAAATAAGGAAAAAAAATGTTTCCACCATTTTTTTTGTAACATTATGTGTATGTAAACCATTATATAATTCTATTATGTACAAGTAGCATTTTTCAAAAATAAATCCTAATGGACATATTGAAGATAATATAATTAATGAATAAGGTGTTTCGTTAGAATAGTTATTTCAGACAAAATAGTATAACTCAAACGACAACGACAAGTGAGCAAATTTTCTCTTAATTATTGTTGAGGTTGTCCCATATCGATTGTGAGAGGGATTGATGGTTAGTTTATAAGTGTGAGGGAAATGCCTCATCTCTTGAGCTAGTTTTTAGGATTGAGAAGACCAGATATCACTCAACACTGGTATCAGGAGATGTGAATTTGTGTGACAGCAAGACGGGTTTCGTCTCACCCTGGCCTGTTGTGTGAGGAGGGAGACGGATTTGGTCTCCCGCAAAGTCTGATGTATGAGAGGGAGACGAGTTTAGTCTCTCGCAAGACCCGATGTGTTAGAGGAAGATTATTGAAGTTGTTCCACATCAATTGTAGAAGGGATTGGTGGTCAGTTTATAAACGTGAGAAGAAATCTCACATTTTTAACTAGCCTTTTGAGATTGAGAAAGTCTAATACCATTCATCGTGCCATTAACAAAAAGATTATAGAACTTGAGTTGTCATTGTTTGTTAGCTACTTTTGCTCGCTGAATCTCTTTATATTGTACAATAAACGATGTATGGTCCTCAGGTTCTAAATTTCATGATGGTAAAGAGTAGCAAGCCCCAGAGACTTTCACTCTCGCATTTATGACACGGTTTAGGTCCACCTTGTGTTTGCATCGATATGCTCGTATTGAAATAAATACCTGTCGACTTGATAATTGATGCCCCTCCATTTTAAACTTTCCAACTCTTAGTTGACCTACATGAAAGTATAATGTTATTCTCACACCGTTACATTTATACAGGCTGATTTTATTTTTCATACGGATTAAAATTTTTTATTTAATATTATTGAAAAAGTAATTTTTGCCAGAAAATTTCTAGTCTACCTTTATTTATATTTGTACAATTTCAAAATTCAGTGGGGGAAAATTGTTATAACTAGGCAAAATAAATAAGGGTATATTAGAAAAAGAACAAAACAAAACATTTTCAATAAAAAAACATGACTATATGATTAAGTCAAGAAAATTAAAAAAGTTAGCCTATATAAATGGGACGAATGGAGTTAATGTTAATTGCCACAAACCTCATAACGCTCCTGTTTGGCTTCATTTTTTCAAATTAAAATGGCTGAAATAGTATTTTTTAAAAAATGAATTGTTAAAAAAGAATAAAAAGTCTTCGATTTACGTATAATATAATTTTATGGAAGATTCTGTAATTGAAAATAGGAGAGAGAAAAATAAAATTTAATTTAATGGGGTCTAAATGGGGTGCGTACATTTGTTTATCTTGTGGAATACATTTTTGACGCAAAATTTCCCTAGATTGCCCAAATGTTGTGAAATATCCTTTACAGTTCAAGATCAACTAACAGGGGCTTTAAAAAGAATAAATTTGTTAGAGGAAATTGGGGAGTTTATTGACACAACATGAAGCATATGATTGCACAAACAATAATAAGATTAAAAGTAAAAAAGGAATTGGTAGAGGAACATAGCGTTTTATTGACAATCAATAGGAGAGAATAATATAACTTCAACAAAAATACTTCCTCTAAACTGAATATAATAGTCATATTTTTATAGGGGCATATCAAGCCCTAAAAATACCATAAAGATGAAAATAATATAAAAAAATAATGTGGAATAAAGAAAATAATATATATTTTTTTTCAATCAAATCACTTGAAATAAAGGAAACAACATTTTCCAATAAAATCAAGTGAAGATAAGAAAATAATGTTTTCCAAAAAATCCAACCTAATTGAGTCACAAAATCTAACAATCTCTATCTCGATCCAAATTTCGGTACAACGACCGAGCTTCAAAATTTCTCCACTTAGAAAAGTCTGATTGCAATGAAACAAACTGATCTTTTCATTCTGAACCAAAATTCTTCACCTCACAAACAACGATCTACCACTTCTACAGTATCTACAAATGATACCTGAATCCAACCTCGGGTTTCCAAAATCTTATAAGGAATTCAAAATTTACCAAACAGGGTCGAATCACACTTTGTAGCAGAATCCACAGTTAGCGTTTTGACTGAAGGCCTTTGCTAGACTTGACACCTTCAAACTCTTGAAAAATATGAACACCAACATCTACAACACCATATCATCCAAACTCTCCCGAGTAGTGTTTTTCAATGACTCAGAGCCAAAACCTAAAGGTATTGTGCCAAACTGTATATCCATCACGGTACTGAACCTGTCCAGATGTTTCTTCACTGATTATGCATGCCCTAACAAGATATACAATTGAGACTTATTTTGTCCCTCTAGTACAACCTGAACACCCTTTCGAACCTTCAAGACTCTACCTCCACCGATGAATGTGCACTCTAATAGGAGAAAATAATATAACTTCAGCAATAATGTTTCCTCTAAATTGAATAGAAGAGCCACATTTTTTAAGGGGCATATCAAACCCTCAAAATACCATAAAGATGAAAATAATATAAAAAATAATGTGGAATAAAGTAAATAATAAAATCACGTGAAATAAAGGAAACAATAAAATCACGTAAAAATAGGAAAATAATATTTTCCAAAAAATCCAACCTAATTTAGGTCGTAAAATCTAACAAAATTAAACATAATATAAACATAAAATTTGGCCTTTTTTTAACACTATTTTTAACGTCTAAACTAACGGATTTAGATGATAGGGAATATTTCGCAACGCTTGCATGATCTAGTGGGTTTCGCACCAAAATGAAAGGTTAGAGGGATATTCTACCAAACATGCAAACATTAGGGGAGTGTCGTGTCAATTACCCAATTATAAATCATATTTAGTGTTTTAGAAACGGAAATTTTGTACAATTAGTCCTAACTTATGGTCTATGTTTGATTTCAATATCTATTTGTTTTTCTCGCTACACATGTACTGATAATGAACAAAGGATTCACTGTCATCTAGATTGATGATCATTATTATTGATGATGAATATTATTTTTCATTTCAAGGCATTGATGCTCTCAATCTATTTTATGGGCAAAATTAAATATAAATTTTTAATCTGCACCAACTGCCTAATACTTGCAAAATATATTTAAGCATGCATGGATGACACATGAATACGTATATCTTGCACGCTATTGATAACAAGTTAAATCATCTAAAGTTAAAACTTTGAGATAGAGTAGTTCAACGCTCAACTTATGCATTGTATGAGATTTTCTATCACCTAAAGAAGAAAAATTAAGAAAAATGTTGACATATATCTATCAGAACCTAACTGTTCAATAACTCGATCAAACTTTAATGATTCTTGGACCAAACTGGTCCGTAAGTTTTTCTCGACAAGAATGTGTAGAAACGAAGAAAAATGGTCCTAATATGTTTCGTAAAATCCAATAATTTTGAAACAACACAGAGCCAGTAGTCAAACATTAAATGCCCCAATTATTTTCTAGCCTACCAATGCCCACCACCACGATAAACCCCATCACTTCTAAGTTTTAACCTAATTTTTTAAAGTTTATTTATTTTTATGGTTAACAATTGTCATTAAGCGTGATTGGCTGAGCTTAAAAGTACGTGATTAGTTTTAAACTGTTTAAATAAATTATGCTGTCAGGTTTTTATTGATGTTTATTTTACAAGATATAAAGCTTCTTTTTAATATTAAAATATGATAGGATATTGATCTTGTCGGGCAAACAAAAATTTGATTTACCAAAATATTAGCTAACTTTAAAGGTCAAAAAATCCAAACTCTGTCAAAGAAGAAGAAAACTTTGAAAAGTTATATAGACAAGATTCATGATTCATAAACCAATTAATTTAATTCTCAATCGATTTGGGATGATTGAGAAATTTCATGTGACACTAATCGATCTGTAATGTTATGTTACAACATTTCGAATTTGGGTGCGATCTAATTGTTCTAATAACATCCTTTGCAATGTACGTAGGGCCGACCAAGTCATGGGCTCGATTGCACTAGTGGTGGGATTCATTTTCCAATATGGGACTTGACTCCAATCACTGAACAATAAAAAGTTCATTTATTGCTAATAATTTTTCCTGGAAAGGTTTATTTCATTTCACATTGTAATCAACGCATGGTTTAGATAGCTAATTAAAGTCATTATTTAGAAATAGTATCCACCTAAAATTATTTTAGTAAATTAGTTTCCAGAACCAACCAACCAACTAAATAAATCATTTAAATTCAATCATATTGACTTACTCAAAGGTGAAAAAACAAAGGCTATACCGTGAGTACATAGTAGCTTTAGAATTTACATTGTAGTAGTTGGTGACAATGTTTTTCATTTTTATTTCACAATTTATATTCTATATCACTGTGATGGTTGGTTCACATTTAAAAAAGTATACTTATTTTAATTCTAACCTAATATTTATAACTTATAAGTGCATTTTAAACCTGAGCCAAACATGGAAATATCACAGTTACTATTGTATCGAAAATTCACTCTTGCCTCCTCGTGACGATATTTTTGTTCCGTTCCTTCACTCAAATGTTTCTATATATACACACACTTTGGCACGCATACTGCACATAGTATGAGAGCCCATAGATGAAATAGCTAGAGAGAGAGAGAGAAAGAGAGAGAGATTTTCTAAGAGAAGATGGAGAATTCAGAGAGTAAACAGAAGAAATTAACTTGTTCTTGGATTGCTTGCTGCACTAAAGGCTTCCCTGTTTCTTCTTACAAGTCGATGCAGTCGTCGGAAAGTGAGTACGATGAGAAAGAGAAGTACCACGGCGGCGATTTGCCGGAATCAAAGACTGCCAAGAGAAAGCCCGGTGGATGGAGGGCCATGCCATTTGTCCTAGGTTTCTCTCTCCCTCCCTCCCTCTCTCTCTCTCACACACACACACACACACACACACAAAAGATGCACTCACCAACTAACATGTGCAAAGTTGAATCATGCACGAACACTTGTCAAATTGTCACTACACCTTCTGCATGTATATGCACTTTTCGTACCGAGAAAAAAGAGCTAAAATCTTGTATATATTTTATTTTTCCATATTCACTTTTTGAAAGATTGATGGCCGATTTGGTTTACTTTTACAGGAAATGAGACATTTGAGAGGCTAGCTTCAGTAGGGCTATTGGCAAATTTCACAGTATTCCTGTTGACACAGTACCATATGGATCAAGTTACCGCTTCAAATGTGCTCAGCATATGGTCTGGTCTCACAAGTTTTGCTCCCTTGGTTGGAGCATATCTTTCAGATACCTACTTGGGCAGGTTCAAGACAATTGCTTATGCTCAATTTGGTTCACTCTTGGTACGTTTAACTCGATTCAAGACATTGTACAAACGTATAGACGCACTCGATTTTGCATATCTTTTCAAAGATCATGGTACGTAGATAGCATTATTCCTATTCAAAACTCGTGTAGACATGTTAAGATCTTGTGAGGCACTCGTTATTTTTTCGAGATTAAAAAAAAAAAAATGTTCCGTGCACGTGTCTTACGCATAAATTTCAGATAACACTTGCATCCTCCCACCTCACGACGAGAGGGATAGAGTTCTATTATTATTCACACATATCGATGCAGAAAAGAAATGATAAAAATGCTCCTTGGGATCAGTCTCCAAATATTTGCTCCTAAATTATTTTTTTTTAGAAAAAAAGGTATATTATTTCACAATCAGTCACTATTTTTGTCAGGCATAACCGTTTCTTATGGGATGACATATAATTAATTTAAAGATTGATTATGACTAGTAGAAAACACAAATTTAGGAAAGACAATTAAGTGCTCAATATATTAATTAATTATGTCTAATGTGCAGTTTGCTTAAACCGCAATTATTGTTCGATTTTGACATTCTTTTGGCTACTGGTTGTTTGATTATAGTATATAGAGCTTGTTTGGGAGTAATTTTAAGAATTGATTTTTTGACAGTTAGGAAAAAAGTGGGGTCCGCATGTGAGAGAAGAAGTCAAATATGACGACTATAATAGTGAAATAATTTTCAAAATATTAATTTTTTTTTTTTTTGGGGAAAAATCACTCCTAATCAGACTGATAGTAATGTTTAAAAATATGAAATCAATTTTATATGGTTATGATTAACAGTTGGTTTCATTATGATTCAATAATTTTTAGAATACACCAGAAAGAGTATTTAATTACTTATCTTAATTGTCATCATCCAATACAATTAAATAATCCTTAAATTTGGGGCCGAACTATGAATTTTATTTTATTTTTGTCGTTTATTGGAATTTTATTTTATTTTTTGGAAGTTTGATATATTTTTGATTCCTTGATGAACAGGGAATGATGACTTTGACCCTAATAGCATGGGTGCCTCAATTGCTTCCACCTTCATGTAATGCATCACTAGGCCATAACTGCATAGGTCCTACGACATTGCAGTTTGCCATTTTGGCCATTGCCTTATTGTTTCTCTCCATCGGCGGTGGCGGCATTCGGCCGTGCAGCATCCCTTTTGGGGTTGACCAATTTGACCCCAACACTGAGGAAGGAAGAAAGGGAATTAATAGCTTCTTTAATTGGTATTACCTCACATTTACCATCGTATTGGTTTTGGCACTCACCGTTGTCGTTTATATTCAAGATACAGTGAGTTGGGCATTGGGATTTGCCATCCCAACCATGCTCATGGTATGCTCCATCGTGCTATTTTTTATCGGGACGAGACTATACGTGCACGTAAAACCTGAGGGGAGCATCTTTTCCGGAATCAGCCAATCTCTAGTTGCAGCCTATAAGAAACGCAAGCTTAAGCTTCCAAATGAAGGAGATGTTGACGGAATTTTCTATGATCCACCGCTAAAGGAAGGTTCCATTGTAAAAAAACTCTCTTTAACCAATAAGTACAGGTAAATACTTAAAGTTACTTTTAAGTAATTTTTAATTACGACTGAACATGCCATCATGAGTCCTGAAATGATAATGGCCAACCCTGGTGTGAAAGAGTCTCGATCCATAATTCATTTGTTTGAAGTTTTATAGAAAACTCCAAAGCTTGCATTTAAAAGCAAGCTTTCATATTTGTCATATTTTTCAAGTGTTTGATAATGACAAGATTAAAGATTTCATGGCTGTCGGCCTAATACACCAAAAAATAGTGGGACCCCCAATAAAGGCTGTGGATTCACCCCCTTGTGTTATGTACATGGATTTATCTCCTCATCTAGGGCCCTTGATTTAAATAGGTGCCTTTCATGTGGCCCCGAATTTCTAGCAGGGTTCTATGAGTCTGTTTGGGAGTGATTTTGAAAATTGATTTTTTGACCATTAGGAAAAAAATGGGATCCACCTGTGAGAGATGAAGTCATTGATAGCTGGAATAGTGAAATAACGGTCAAAAAATCAATTTTTTGGGTGAAAAAATAGGGTTCAAACAAGCCCTATCTACATAGTACAAATCAAAGCGACACGATTATAAAGTCTAGCGTTCTCATTAGAGCTACGGCCGTCGTCGCATGATTTGATATAAAATTTTTGTGATGTTTATTATAAAACACGTATACGTGGAAATTTATTTTTCTATTCCAAAATTTAAAGGGATAAAATTTTCATAAATGGGTGATCGATAGTGATATTTTCTTGTTGATTTAGGTTCTTGAACAAAGCTGCAATAATAACGGAAGGTGAATTACAGCCAGATGGATCCAATGCCAAACCTTGGAGATTATGCACCATCCAACAAATTGAAGAAGTAAAATGCCTTGTAAAAATAATCCCAGTATGGGCCTCTGGCATAATCTGTTTCCTTTCAATGGCCCAACAAGGCACATTTACAATGTCCCAGGCCTTAAAAATGGATCGCCATTTGGGCCCCCATTTTCAAATTCCTGCTGGATCCCTTGCAGTTATATCCATGGTTACAATAGGGGTGTGGCTCCCAATATATGACAGGGTGGTTGTGCCAGCCCTTAGAAAGGTCACTAGAATCGAAGAGGGTATAACTCTACTCCAAAGAATGGGAATTGGGATTATTTTCTCAATTCTTTCGATGATTGCCGCAGGATTAGCCGAGCGAAAGAGACGAGCGTCAGCTCTAGAGCATGCTGGACCTGATGGGGTTGCTCCGATATCGGTCATGTGGCTTGCTCCACAGTTGATACTAATGGGATTTGCTGAGGCATTTAATATTATTGGACAGATCGAGTTTTATAACAAGGAGTTCCCTGAAAATATGAGCAGTGTGGCCAATTCTTTGTTCTCTGTTACTGCTGCTGGAGCCAATTATCTTAGTGCTCTAATGGTGAATATTCTGCACAACGTGACAAGGGGGAAAAATGGGCAACCTGATTGGTTGACTAAAGATATTAATGCTGGAAAAGTCGAAAATTTCTATTTTCTCATTGCTGCTTTGGGTGTGTTGAATTTCGTATACTTTCTCTACGTTGCTCGTCTGTATCAATACAAGAGTAGGGTATGGGTCGATGAAGATGTTGAGCTTAATGTTGTTAAACAATGAGCTAGCGCGAGTATGACTAGACAATGTAATCAACGAGATTGCAGATGCTTAAATCTTTCTTGATGCTACTGTTTAATGTTGTTGAGCGACATGAGTTCATCTTATCTAATATATCCCGAAGTCGCTTGGACTAGTGGATAATAATATGAATGAAAATATAATGCCCCATGTAATCTTCTATATAATAATACTCTTAATGCCTGTTTCTTTTTCTTCTTTTGATCATGTCTTTAGATATTTTGTTCTTTTTTTCCTTAATGGGTTTATGGAGGAGGTGGTGGAAGTCGTTTGGATGAGGAAATAAAAGGTCGTTTAATCCAAATATTGGTAACTTTTGTGGGTGGAAGGAAATAAATATAAAGATAAGTGATTTGATGTGAGTAACTTGCATTAATACACTACTCATTGTGTAAAGCATACACACATGCTCGAACTAATCCCCAGAATTGGATAAACATGCAAATAATTATGATACATAAGTGCTTATTGATTGAATAGCACTATTCAATTTTGTTGTCAAACATTTACTCAAGAAAGTAATGATATAACATAACTTAGCCTGGTTTAATAGAGATTATAATCTAGATTTTTATTAAAATTAAAGTTAAAAAATTAATTTTAATCACATATTTTAAAAGGATTCACTACTTTTCAATCATTCATTTCATTAACTTTTATTTAAACTAGTAAAAATTGAAGGTATATTGCACGTTATTTTTGAAATAATTTATAAGTACTGTAAAAGTAATATTTAATACAAATTTGTTGAAAGATTTGATGAGTCTCGTATAAAATAAAGAAAATAAAATTTAGCATAGAAATTTAAGAGAAAAAAATTTGTACTTTCAAAACTCAATTTCTATAATTCAAATTTTCTGCAATGATGAAATACTACAAATAAGAAATCTTTTTATATATATTTGATATATAAAAATTAATTGTTAATGCATAAATTTAAACACCCATTAAAATTTATAAACATATGAATATGAATAAAATTCATTTATAATAACTCTAAATTCATGTAATTCAAAATTCATTGAATCTAGATTAATGTGAATGTTAATTAATTGAGAATTAATAACACAAATTTTATAAATGACAATGATTTTACAGTATTTATTATATATCAGAAAAGAAAAGTAAAGTATTATTGAAATAATTGAATTGTATGAGAGTTAAAATCGTCCAAAAATGATTCTTCCTTAATGTGAAATTTTAATATATTATAGATTTGATTTTAAACTTCACCAGATAGGGGTACAATATAGTTTTGATCTATCGGATAAACAAAGTTGATGTGATAGCTCGTTAAAAGTTTGCTCGTGATTCTTAATCAAGTGATGAGGTTGAAATTATTTTTTAGTGATTGTTATCAAATTTCACTAATAATCAATATAATTAGCCAGCCTGGAAACAACATATTGCACATCCAAATTGATTGACATGCACGGACTATAGAGTGTATCTCAAAATGTGATTCTAATTTTATTTATAAAGTATTGTTCAGCAGGGATTAAAATCAAATTTTTAATAAATTTTAATAAAAATTGATGAAATATGTTGTTAAAAATTTGTGTATCTTATTAAATATATAGCTAAAATTAATTGTTAATTTTGATTTAAATTAAAATTTAACTTATAACTCCTACCAAAAGGACTAAGGGCATGTTTGGTTTGTATTAAATTCTAATTTTAATCTAAGTCAAACCCAAACAATCAATATTAACCACATCTTTCATCGGTCCCACAACTTTTCAACTACACATCTATCACAATTTACTAAAAAATCTAATTTTAATCTCCACCAAACATTATCTAAGTATGGGAGGTCCATTATGGTGGAACCGCATTTAAATAATTGTACTAGAATCTCACTATTGGGATACAACTTCTGCACGCTTAAATAACTTTACTAGATTCTCACCTACAAATTTAACTTTTTCCCCAATTAAAAGGATAAGTTCTTGTGAAAAAGGAATTAAGACGATAACATTAGTTGAAAAA
>NW_019262696.1:450197-503492 GCF_002742605.1 Olea europaea var. sylvestris | reverse complement strand
CTAATTGAGCGTAACCCTTTTTATATCACTAGCTCCCATTTGGCCCTCATTAAATTTCATTTCATTTTTTTCTTTCCTATTTTCGATCATACAATCTTTTATAAAATAATATTACATGTAAATCGAAATTTTTTTATTCTTTTTCAACTACTCATTTTTCAAAAGAACACTATTCCACCCATTTTCATTTCAAAAAATATTGGTCAAACGGGGGCTAAAGCATTTCACCTAACTTTAATTAAAAATATTTTAATCAAATCAAACTTAAAAGAATCGTTAATTTCAATCACAATGAAGGACCACTTGACCCATCACAAAAATGAGAAATATGTTATCTTAAACAAAAATAAATAAATAAATAGATAAAGTAAAGGGAATTGAAATCGTATTTGAACCGCTCATCTCCCCTAATGGCATTTCACTTTCTATCTCACTAAAAATATGTTATCCAAACATAAATAAATAAATAAATAAAGAAAGAAAAGGGAATTGAAATCGAATTTGAAATGTTCATCTCCCTTAATGGCATTTCATTTTCCAACTTGCCACCCCACAATCCTAAATTCGTCTTCTTCCTCTTCAACCTAACTGTAGTAGGATTAAAATGCCAGCAGGCCTGCCAGTAAAGATCTAACATTGACTGAATTGGCTTTCACATTACCACAATTCCTAGACCAGTCAATTTTGATGGCCAATTTTTGAAGTGGACTGTGGGACCTTTTTTCAGTTGTCAGTGTAAAATCTTAAAAGTTTTTAATTGCTTTTGGCCCCATAATTTTGCCTTCCGTCCCTGAATTGTCCACCGGATTGTCTTTTATATATGTGCTCTTTACTAGAGTGGTCTTTTTTGTTTTATTTACTTTAGTTGTATGCTTTCATTTGGTTCTAAGTAATAAAAGAACCTCACTCAATAGGGATGACAATTCGAACCGTCGAAAATCGTGGTTAATTAAATCGAATGGGGCAAAAAAACTGAACCGATGGAGTAATGAGGTGTATATGGTATTTGATTTTAATGTTCCGACTCGGTGCGGGATGAGTATGGTATTTACACCGTCGCCCCGTTCCGAACTGATTACCCATTACAAAAATAATAATAATTGGACAATTGGACTTTTCATTATTCTTTTTAAGATTCTGTCAACTCAAAATCCTGGTCCATTATTGACTCGCTAAGTTCAACTAACCTAACCCAATAATCCTACACCCTACTACACAAATATTAAACATATATTAAAATTGTTTGTTAATTTCAGATTTTGCACTTGGGAATTTGATATTGTTTGTATTTTCATTTGGGATATTGTTTGCTAAATTGACTTAGTATTGTGCTTTTGTTTTCATTGATTTTTTTTTATAAATTGTTTTTTATTTCAATTTGACGACTGGACCTATAAAAAAGAATTTATTTTCATGGTTATTAACCAGCCGAACCGAGCCAAATCGAACCAACTTACGTAATTATAATGTGGTTATGGAAGGCAAAAAAAAAAAAAAATTGGTGGTTCGATGATGATTTTGATCGAACCGAACCTTTGTCAACCCTATCACTCATTGCAGTGTTTTCGGACTATCAATTAGGATTAGATTTCAGTGATTTTTAGGCCACTATTATTTGCGTAAATGTGTGATTGCAAAATTAACAAAATCTTCTAATGGGACACTTATGTTGACTCGGAATAAGTTCATAGCCAAAAGTTTAACTAGGATCAAATTACAGGCTCGAGTTGAGTGGACTGAATTGAACAAGCCAATTTGACCATTAGTTTCTCAAACGTTCGATTCAAGTGCACTACCAAAATATTGCCAACACAACCAAGGCACCACCTGTATACTTACTTTATATATTATGTACCAACAATCTTTTCATGGTGTCATTTTGATTTAGTAAATGGACCACAATGAATGAGAAATCATAAATTTACATGAAGAATCCCACTTTGAATATATCAATCATATTCTCAAGATTCTACATTAGTCTTATTATCATGAACTTAGCAGGAAATCTCAGCAGCAAATAGCAGATTTCTACTTGTTCAGGACAAGAAAGGAAAAAGAAGAGATAAGGGAATTTGCATCTGTGAGTCCCCAAACTACGCTACTCGTAGCACTTGGGGTCTCAAGCTTTCAGTTTAGGTGCACACTGATCCTTATTAGAAGGAAATCAATCTTTTTGCTGTCAAATATACACATGATTTGCTCATGACTTCTTTTAAAGGGCAATTTTCATCCTTAATAGAAAGTGTAAATTATATTCACATCACAAATTTTATTCATTTTTACACGTATGTCTCCAAATTTTTTATTGCATTCTTATCTTTAATTTTTAATTAATTAGCATATTTTATCTCTGGTGATGCTTTCGTTCCGAATGTTATGTAGAAGAGAGGAAAGTAATTTTATCAACTTACTCATGTAAAAAAATACGAATGGCAAATAATTTTTTTTAACCTCACTAACAAACTTTTTTTGTCATTTTCAAGGTCAAGAAGTTTTAATTAATAGAAGGTTAATGATAAAAATATGACAAAAAAGTTGACATTATAGCAAAAAACAAAGTTAATAACTTTCATTGCAATTAAAATGCAATGCTATTAACAAAAAGTACATACTGATGAATTTTGTTTGTCCTTTTTCTTTGGATAAAATTATTAGTTATTGAAATTACATAGTAATATAAATGAGTTAGTGGAGAATTGGGTGGTAACTTTGATTTCTATAAAATCAAACTGTATGGTTGAATTAATATTTGACTAATGTATCCCAAATATATACCAAGTAGTTGTAAGTCCTACAAATTGTATGGTTAAATAAGTATTTAACTTTAACTATTAAAATTAAAAGAAAATTATAGCGTTTCCTTAATATGTACCTAGAGCGTGTTTGGAAGGACTTTTCCAAAGTTTAAAACCACTTTCTAAGCTTAACAGTGCTTTTGCTTCAAATATTAGCCCTTGTTTGATCCCCATTCTTTGGAAAAAAAAATGAATTTTTCTACAGTGTTTTGACATCATTTCAAACACATATTCTTCAATAAAATAATATTACAAGCAAATTCAAAACTTTTAATTAATTTTTAACCATACATTTTCCATCAATACACTATTCAAAAATTCATTTTTCCCCTTAAAATGGGGCTCAAACAAGGGCTTAATCATTTGACTAAAGTAAAAAATCACTTTTTGACCAAAAAATAGCTTAAACAATCGTCTTGTGGAAGCCCAAATCTTCCTTTAAAAACTCCAATTGAGCTTTTACGAAAGATTTTAGCTCCCGTTTGTTTCTTAATTTTGAAAGAATGAGAATGAAAAATATAGTTGTTATGATCCTCGCACGAGATAAAAATTCAAATTTGATGGCTTGATATATGAATAACGATCATATTTTTCATTTTAATAAGAAAATAATGGGAATCAAACAGGGGCTTAATTTACATTAAGCGAAGTTTTAAAATCAATATAATACACATTAATATATCAAAAAAATAAAATAAAAAATAATCTAACTTTTAATTCAATGAAATAAATATAAAACATACGCGAATCACTTTTAGGGCCCGTTTGGTAGGGATTTTGAGAATTGATTTTTTGACCGTTAGAAGAAAAGTGAGGTCCACATGTGAGAGAAGAAGTCAAAAATTACGGTTTGAATAGTAAAATAACGGTCAAAAAATCAATTTTTTGGAGCAAAAAATCCCTACCAAACGAGGCCTTAGATTCATAACCAAACATTCAACGAGTTTTTAATATGCTATATTATCAAAAATTATATTGCCAAAAGTTCTAGCGATGGACGTTCTACTTACACAATTGTGGCAAGTGAAGTCTTAATGTCGATATGTGCTATCATTAATCATCTACAGTTAATGGAATAATCAAATTTCAGATTAGGAAAATGATACTTGTATACCCCAGTGTTTAAACCTAGCTGTACACCCTTATATACGTATAGCATCACCCAAAAAATTGAATTTTTAATACAGCATTCTTAATTAATGTGATAAATAAATGTATTTTTATATGTTAAAACATATATTATTGTATCATAATCGCAATAAATGATGTCATTATCAAATTTCTCAATTATCACCATAAAGACCATCACCATCATATTTAAAACTGGTCCCAATCTCCTAGAAGGTCTACGGTTATCACGATTCACGACCAACTTGTCGCGTGCTTTTGTCATTACGAATCAGTATTTTGTATCTATGCTACACATAATTATGATGGTTACTAGCGAGTACTATTGACAACCATTGTAGCGTTTGCTTGTGTATCTTTATGGAGAGATGCTTCGGATCTCAAGTTTAAAATCCAGAATTGGCTCTAGGGCTGAGGTGATTGATCTTTAATTCATGGGGCCTACTCCATTCAAAATTAGGAGCTGAGGTGGCGGTTGGAACCCGAGATTTAATCTCGGATTCTGCAGCTTTATTGATCTTTATGTATGTGAATCTTTGATAAAACTATAGCATTTGAAAATTACTGCAAAATTTATTCATATTTTAAAGTCATCGCATAGCAAACTCAATGTTAAATTGCAGTTACACAATACAGTAAATATTAGGACTCAACAATGAACCTGTCAAACCTTAAAATCGTACCGAACCTTTTTTTAAAAATCGTTGATTTGGGTCCATGTCATGAATAAGTCAACATTTTTGATTTTGTACCGAACCGAATTGCTAGAAGTAGTTTGGTTTAAGTTTCAATTTTTACAAACCGTTTCAAATCTATAAAATAATAATAATAATAATAATAATAATAATAATAGAAAAATATTCATTTAAATTTAATTTGAAATAATTAAAACTAAACACATCTTAGTTAAAAAGAAACATCCATATTAGACATAACCTAATTAAGCTCAAAGCCTAAGTAGCCAATTATTCATCACAAATAATTAATTAAGTCATACTCAAATGCCCATCAGTCATCACAACTGTGAATACAAAATCTTCAAATTGGATGAAGTGTTGAATAAGTATTACTAAACCATGTTTATCGATCGCTCATTACAATTGAGTAGATAATTAATTTTAATTTTAATTCAAACTCACACATATCATTTCCTTCTCTAATAATTTTCTCAAATTTCGACTAAAGTTTTAGGTTGATTATCCAAATTTTCTTATTTTTTCGTAATTATTTTGCTATACTTTATTGATAGTTGTGAAGTTATGTTCTAATTTGTGCTGAGATTCCTAAAATTTTAGTGGGTAGCATTTTATTTTATTTTATTTTATTTGCATTTTAGCCTCTGTTTGACCTCGATTACATTACATTTTATTTTTCTCTCTCCTATTTTCAACCACACAATCTTTAATAAAATAATATTATACGTAAATCAAAAAAATTTCCTTCTTTTTCAACCACTCATTTTTCAAAAAAATACTATTCCACCCGTTTTCATTTCTAGAAAATGGGGACCAAACCGGGGGCTTAATTTCATGGTCAAGTCACTAAATTAATTGTTTACATTTTAATTTAGTTTCTACATTTACTGTTAATTACTAGAATGATTTGACGAACTTCTTGGATGGTCGTTTTGAAGATTTGACCCATGAGTCTTTCGACATATTACTTTGACAAAAATTGAATGCAGATAGATACAAGATTGTCCCAAACATTGCTAAAAATGTGTTAGCTATTTAAATATCCACAATAGTTTCTAAGCCTACATTCCCTACTAGTGATCGAAATCTTGATTCCTTTAGGACTTCTTTGAGCGCAAATATGGTTAAGGAGGTTATTTGCTTTAAAAATTAGTTGCATGGTAACAAGGAACCTATAGTGATTCGTCAATATTTGAATGAGATAAAAGCATTTGATGATTCACAAAAGTCATAAAATGTGTTATCGAATTTGATTTTTCAATTCATTTTTTTATTAGTTATTTTATATCATTTAACTATAATAAATAAATTCATAGTTTAAAATATTCTCATCATGTTGTTGAATATATATATAATTATTTTCTTTGTTAACTGTGATTTTAACCAAAAAGAATGATTTGGTTTAGAAATTGAAGTAATTTGATTTGATTCGAAAATATTTCAGACCATTTCAAGTGATTTGGTTTGAAAATTTGTCCCTAACCATTCAAATTGAACCGTATTTATCAATATGTAATACTTTGGTTACACTATAAATCACGGTATCAAATAATTGCTTTAGCTTACCTTAACGAAGGGAAAGGTTCATTTTTCTGAGATCATTAACAGAAAAATTGACAACAATTGCACTAAAATGGAGGAGTTTGACAATAAGTATCCCTTTTTTTTTTTTTTTTGGTATATTTTCCCTTAGGAAAATTGTTGCAAATTCTTTCAAAAATAAAATAACAATTGTAAGATAAATGTTACACTTCCTAAACACTGCAAAAGACTTCTAAAATTAGATCAAGAAACATTTGTCCATTTCGATATTCTTTTTGCTTTTTGTTTTACTTTTAAAAGCCTTTTTATTAATTTCATTGAAAATGGCTTCACTCTAATACCAAAGTTTGTAGGAATGAACTCAAGACAGCCCTAACTAGCCCAAGATGAACTCAAGCATTATAGTAAAATTACCGAAAGTAATGAAAGCCCAAAATAGCATATGATTTATCAGTTACTAGTTAAGTATACGAATGAGGGAAAGTTTGATACAAATTGTACTATGCTACAAATTTCCAATATTTCATAAATAAAAAGTTATATGTGATGCAAGAAAGTTCCTTATTGAACTATAATCTCATTAGATCAACTCATACATATAAAAATAAAATATAAAATTTCTATTTTTGTTAGAAGATGCCTTTGATTATTGGAGTACAATATTTCATTACCTATATCTCATGACCCAGTAAGATATGACTTCACTAAATATTTCGAAAAATCGAAGACACATCTGTTATATAATATGTGAAAAAGTATCATAATATGATATGTCTTAAAATTATATGATACTTTTTAATTTAAATCTTTACCACAAAAAAAAAAAAAAAAAAAAAAAAAAAAAAAAAAAAAAAAAAAAAAATACTATTAAAAATTTATTGCTTCAACTTTGACAAATGATGATTTAGGCCTCGCTTGGTCCCCCATTTTTCAAGGTACTTTTTTTTTTTTTTCTAACTACATATTTTTTTTTTCAATTAAAAAAAATTGTTTGTAAATTCAAAATTTTTTCTTATTTTTAAATCCATATTGAAAAAAAATACTTTTCACAAAATATATTCTTAAAAAATCTTTACCAAATAGGACATAGATATATGCACCATCGAAAGAGTTGCCAAGACAACAATTTATTTCTTCTTTTCTCCTTGTTCCATTTAAGATCTTTGAATTCTCCCATGAGATAATAATTAAGACATGAATAAAATTGAGCGTAAATTTCATGTAATTAGCTAAATTTACAGAACAATGAATTATAAAAAAATTCATAAAGATCTCAAATAATATATAAATTAATACCTTTTTGACTATTACTTATGATTTGACTATGGAGGCTTCCTAAAATATAACTCAATTATTGTTTTATTTGTTCTTGAAATTGATGTCTTCTTGAATCTCATCTGACTTTTCTTAAAATGGTGAGAAGTTATGGTGTGGTTTTCTCATAGTGTAACAACAAATAATTCAACACCATGAACATTCTTTTCTCAGTATGGGTCCATAGCAGAAATACCATCTTCAATTTCATCATCTTGATAATTTTCACATTAATGCTCTTCACTTGTCAACATCTCTTAAATTATTTTATTTCTCCATAATAGTTCAAGACCTTCTCGACATGTATTTCATTATGATAATTCGACTATTTGATTACATTTTGCAGTTCTAAAACGAAATAAGTTACTTAAAAATTTTAAAGAAATACAAGAAATACCTTGATAAATTGATAAGTTAGTAAATTAATAAATTTTGCTTTGTCCCAAAGCTATTAATTTATAGAGCATTAAATGTATCACATTTTGTGCTGTTATGTTGCCTACTACCATCCAAATATCATAAATTAGAATAATGCCCCTAAAATTAATTAAAATCCTTACACCACCTTAATTAATAGGCTAAAAATCCCAAAACCCCAAAGCCTTGAAGTATTTCAGAAATTCAATGCCGATGGAGATCACAAAATCTAGTTATTAGAACTCGGTGAAATTTTGATGAAGCGCATAATGTCAAAGTTAGACACCAACGAGAGGAAAGAAGAAAGCGTGAGCACTTTTAATTATTTTCTGAGTTACATTTTCATTCAGACAGGATTTTTTTCTTAAGTTTTTTTATTTATTATTTTTTCTGAAATTTTCTGAGAAAATATTGCTTTAATTAAATGAACTTGATGAACTCCGCCTTGATTCATATGAGAGTGCCCGAATTTATAAGGAAAAGACAAAGAAATGGCATGACCAAAACATTGTAAAGCGGGAGCTCTTTGTTGAGCAACAAGTTCATCTTTTCAATTCTCGACTCCGATTTTTCCTCGGAGTGCTCCGCTCGAGATGATCGGGTCCTTTCACCATTGTAAAATCTTTGCACATGGAGTGGTTGAACTTCATAATGAGGAAAATGGGAGCTTCAAAGTTAACGGGCAAAGGTTGAAACCATCTTTGGAGGTGATTTTCTAAGGAGAAGACCTCCATTCATCTTCCCAACCTAGGGTGAACAAGGACTATAACCACGCACTTGTTGTGAGGCAACCCAACTTTTTTATTCTTACACTTTTTTATGTTACTAGTGATTAATACTTTTATTATTACATTTTAAATTAATACCATTCTCTTGTAGGTCAAAAATTTTTGAAATCCCAACCACCCATGTATCTCAACAAGTTTGGGGGTACACCATACACTAAGTCATGACCCAAAAAGTCATCAACAGCATCATTCAACAAACACTTAATTGGGGAAGTTTCGTCAACCCTCGTTTCTTATTTTGTGTTATTTTTTTACACATAAGCTATTGCTCGTCTCGAGCAAGTTTACTCCTAACATAATCAAGCAATACTTGTAAAGAACTAACTATGTTAGATAGCCCGTCAACATATTCAGGAGTGTGAAATTGAGTAATCAATTCACACCTATGCTTCTGAATCATGCTACCAAAAAAAATATGAGCTTGTCCAATGCTTGATTGTGTATTTGTGTTCATAGTCACATTTAATCATCATTTAAATTAGGAAACATTATCAAGACGAGAAAATTTTGAAATTAGCTCCAATCCGATCCTTTGTGGTCAAATATTTCTTTCCCCAATCGTGAAGCTCACACCACAATATAACAATTTTCATTATTTCCCCTAGTGTAAAACTAAAGGTTGTTCTCCAATCACTCATTTATTTTTTCCGCTCTAGTTTGGTTGGGTTTAATCGGCAATCTCAACATCTAGTCATGTGATGATTCTCTACTAATGAATGCTTCCATATTCAAGCTTATATTAAGTAATTCAAATCCACTAATTATCTAAGTCCAAACATCAATTATAATTACATCAATTCAACAATATTATATATATATATATATATATATATAATATTGTTGATATATATATATATCAAATCTCATGTTTTATCTCACTTCCTTAAGCTTTCTTCTTGACCCTTATAGCGAGCTTTAGGTCGATAACTCACCGGTTGTTTAGGACAAAGGTTACCGGGCTTTGAGATACCCCTACGAACTTAATAACTCGAGTCAAGAAGGCTACAAAGTAATGCCCAAGATTCGACAAATGTAATTTTAACCTTTTAAGCACAACAAAGCAAAATGAGGCTTAGGTCCCTATCACATGGTCATTACCTAGCTTATACTTAGCAAAAGACACTCAACACAATTTTTTTTTAAGGTGCCTAAAATCAAAACACTCTAAATAATATCATTCACCAGCTCAACCATCCCCAAACCTATCTCACAATATGGTTAAGTGGAAGAGAAGTGAATATATGATTTACAAAATTTTATGCACAACTCACAATCTAGTTCAACCAATTCAAAATAAAATAAAATAAAATTTCTCTCCATCAATCAACCATTCCCATATCTAGACAATAACCAATCGTGAATATTGTACTCAAAGTGGTAAAAGATCTCACATGGACAAGCAAATTTTCACGATCGAGACAAATAACATGATTGGGTATAACTTATGAATTAAGAACAATTTTAAACATCACATTAAATCATCAAAAGTCGACAAGACTATCCAACACATCAGTGTTAACACCAACATAAGTACACCAAATAAGCACAATGTCCCATCAACACCCCCGAACTTAACTTACACACTGTACTCAAGTTTGGGGGTGTTTGATAAAGTGTTTTTATACATTTATTAGACACTTTAATGAGCTATTTATTGATGAGATTGAGTGAATTCTTAATCATAATTGTGTAATTATAGTGCTTGTAGGCTAAAATCCCAAATTGGAGGAAAAATGGCTAAAGGAAGGAAAAGAGGATCAAAAGTGCACAAAAACATGACTTCGGGGACCAAAGTGTACAAGTGTCGAAAGTATAGAGACCTAAGGTTGCAATTTTTGGAGGGATGATTGAAAGAAACTCAAAATTTGAGGACTAAAATGCACAAGATGAAAGAACAGGGACTGGACGTACAATACTGGAGGATCGAAGCTCTGATATCGATTGAAATCCCAAGATTGACTAACCAAGAGGGGGGTGATTTGGTCTTTAAAACTTTTTTCACAATTAATTTGAAGTTTAAAATTACTATGCTAGCGAATATAATAATTATGCAAATTTGCACAAATATGAAAATGAGTAGACGAATGTAAAGAACATAATATAGAAACAATAAGTAAAAGGGATAGAGAATGCAAACGATTTACTAGGAAGTTCGATCCAACCCAATGATCTACGTTCTCCATTACCAAGCCCTCCGTCACGAGCAAGGTCTTTTCCATTAAATGTGATTGATTTATAGTGTAATCCAACCCTTATAAAGCTTCTGATGACTTATAATCAAGGAGCATCGATCTTTTTACAATGTTGAACTTTACAGGATCTCAACACAACCCTCAAGTTTTCAGATAAATGATTTACAGATTGAAACTTCTCTTATAGTAGATGATGTATTGAAAATTGAGTATGATAAGAGAAGTAGGCTAACTATTTAAGAAATGGCAATGAATGAAGCTCAAGAGTTAGGTGAGAAAAACTTTGATGAGTGAAATGATTTTTCAAAAGTTAAATCAATTAAAAGTTTTTCTTAATATGAAGAGACCGATAGAGATAGACAAACAGTGAAAATTAAATAGATAAGATCCATACTATCTCACTTTAATGTTATTAGAAGTTGTGTATTAATACGGATTGATCTAGTATTTATAGCAGTAGAACGGTCAAATTTCTATCTTACCGAACGTCCGGTAACCAACCGGATGGTCAACTGGCCGTTTTTGGTTAGAAATCAGAACGGTCACTATTTAGACCGTTGGACAAACCAGTTTTATTGGATGTCCGCCAAATATACCGAACGTATACAGTATGGCCAAAATTTTCCAAAAAAAATAATTTTTATTGTTTGGAAAAATATGAGCAATTGAAGAATATTTTTAAACTTATTTTTCAAGGTTTTTGACACTTCCCAAACAAAGTCATACCTTTAAAAATTAATTTTGTATGTGAAAATATTTGAAACGTTGTTTTTTCTTATGCATAAAAATTCATCTTGAGCTTCAAATGATATTGTCAAATTTTTTGTGAGCGTTTTACCTTTACATTTGAATTCAAGATATCAAAATTTAATGGCTTCAATGTCGGACTTGATAAGGTGTTTGTCTTGGATGATTTGTCGTATATGCTCGGCTTGCATTGCTAATTTTTTGCGAGTATTCTAATGGAGACCATTTCATCTTCAATTAATCAAGCTTGCTACAATTTCTCTAATCACTCAAATGCGATTGTTAGTGATATAAGCAATTTGTTTGTTATAATCAAAATGTGAAGTCAACCATAGGTCAATAATTTCTCCCTTTTTGATTATGACAAACAAGAGATGATGTATAAGAAATTTGAAAAGCAAAAGCATATGTTAACAAATAGTTCTCCCTATCTTTTATAGGTGTATTCCCCCTTACTTATGCAAGTTAAGCATGCGTATTATATCATCTCATCTCATGCATTTATTCATGTATTTTTCCCATTTTGACAAGCAAAAAGAACAACGAAGCATGAAAAACGTAAGTGCATAATCACATCCATTTGCATTGACTAGTTAAAGAACAAGTTTCTACAAGTCAAGAATAAAATAAGTTTCCATAAGTCAAAATGCCAAAATAAGTACTAAGGCGACGAAAGAGGCGGCGGAGGAAAATGAGCATAGAAGTAAGCATAGAACGAGTTCTGCTCAGCCTGCATCTTCGTCTACTGTGCAAGAATGGCGTCCTATCGAGCTTGGATTTGATGAATTGATGAGGTGAGTGAATCGAGGTGCCCATTTAGGAGGTTGTAATGATCCTCGGTGAAGGTGAAACCACGAGAAGAAGATGAAGAGGTACTTGAGGTCGAAATGGGAAGTGGATACGAAGGTAATGAAACATCTTCGTCGGCTTCCTCCTTTTCTTCGAAGGGCAATGTCGAAGGACCTAAGGTGGGGTTGAACCCTTTGATGTAAGCTACCCATTGGCCTTGTGCTTTATAAATTTTCATACGTTTGAGGGTTTGAATATTGATTGTATCGGTGGGGTGAGGTTTGACTACCACTTCATCATTAAAAGAGACATTGAAGTGTTTGAAATTTTTTGTTAAAAGCATTCCACAGGGTAGGGCTTTGGTATAACGTGAAGAGTGGATAAGTTTCATAAGGCCCAAGGCAATGGTCGGAAAATCTAACTTACGGCCAATGAGAAATGAATCGAGAATAAACAAGTCAAAATAATTAACTTCATCTCTATGCCCTTTCCTAGGTAGAATAACGTTAGCAATGATATTTTGCAACACTTTGCAAGGTAAGGTGAGTTGATTGTCACTAATTTTTGTGATGTTTTCAAAAAAAAAAAATCTCTGTCACTCGATGGCATGCATCACTCGGGTTATAACCTTCCAAAGTCGGATGAGCTTTGTGAACGAAAACTTGTGTATCACATGGTTCAAGCCTAAGAAGGTCTCGAATAAGAGCTTTATTAACGGTGACTCGAACATTTTTAATTAAATAGGAAATACTATCTGAATGTGGTGTAATAACCATTTTTGTGTAAAAATCTTTCATGAGTTGAGGGTAAGCATTTTCTTCTAAAGAACAAACCGAAACCCATTCCATTTTCTCAAAAAAGTCTTCAATATGAAAAGCAGGTACTTCAATTGTAAAATCCGCAAAATCAACATTTTTACCTAGTAGAATGGTTGATTTTTCAAATGGGTTCAGCGACACCCTAGGTTCTAAATTCATGTCTTTTTTCGAAGAAGTGGATGGAGAACGTCGAATGGTTTGCTTCCACCTCTTCCTAGTCTTCTTTGTTCCCGTCATTGTGAGAAATTTGAAGAATTGGAAGGATTGGAAATTAGGGCACGAATTTGGGAAAAAAGTAAGTTTGGTGACTAATTTTTGAATTTTCGTAGGGATGAAGGTGGAAAAGTTTTGAAATAGTGATTTTGTGTCAGAAATATTGTAGTCTGAAGTGGATTTGAAGGTAGAAGAAAGATTGTAGGAATAGAAAGTCGAGAAAAAGGAAAGAAAATGGAAGAGAAAACCTTTGTTCGCATGTTTTAAAAGTGCTGTGTTGTACTGGATCATTCGAAAGAACAGAGGAAAAAATCTGTCCATCTGGATGAATTACAAGATCCTCTGTTAGATTCGTCCGATATGTGTCGGACGGTCTGGTTGACTCATCCAAACCTTTTTTTTTTAAGTGTAAGGGCAAATATAGTCACACAGCACTTAAATCAATTATGTACTTCAAATTCATCAATAATTCTCAGGCCTCTTTAAATATGTGAAAACCTATCAAGTACAAGAGGTTTGGTGAAGATATCAGCTAACTGATTTTCCATGTTTACAAATTCTAGAATGATTTCTCCCTTTTGTCTCTTAGGAAATGATGTATAATCTCAGTGTGCTTAGTACGAGAGTGCAAGATAGGATTTTTTGACAAATTTATGGCACTAGTATTATCACACATAATAGGTATTTGATCAAAAGATAAACGATAATCACTAAGGGTTTGTTTCATCCATAGCACTTGAGCACAACAACTTGCCGCCGAGATATATTCGGCTTCGGCTGTCAATAATGCCACAAAAATTTGTTTCTTACTAAACCATGATACTAATGCAAAGCCTAGTAAATGACACGCCCCACTAGTGCTTTTACGATCAATTTGACAACCGGGCCAATCGGCATCCGAATAGCTAAATGGGTCAATGTGAGTTCCTTTTGGATACCAAAGTCACAAGGTTCGAGTATCGTTAAGATATCTAAAGATTCGTTTTGCGGCCTTAAGATGCGATTCTGTAGGATTATATTGAAATCTAGCACATAAACATACACTAAACATAATATCGAGCCTACTAGCAGTTAAATAAAGAAGGGATCCAATTATACCTCGATACTTAGTTACATCAATGGAAGTGCCTTGATCATCTTTGTCCAATTTGGTGGATGAGCTCATGGGAGTGTTTATTGGTTTGAAATTTTCCATCTCAAATCATTCGAGCATATCCGATATGTATTTACTTTGATTCATAAAAATTACATCGTTTGTTTGCTTAATTTGAAGACCAAGGAAGAATTTAAGTTCTCCCATCATACTCATTTCAAATTTCATGCTCATGCATTTTGAAAATTCTTCACAAAGATGGATGTTTGTTGCACCAAAAATAATGTCGTCAATGTAAATTTGAACAATAATCATATCTTTCTTATGAGTTTTAACAAATAGTGTAGTATCCACTTTACCTATTGAAAAACCGTTTGAGAGTAAAAATTTGCTCAAACGTTCATACTAAGCTCTAGGAGTTTGTTTTAAATCATAAAGAGCTTTTCTAAGTTTAAAAACATGATTATGATATTTGTGATCTTTAAAATCGGGAGGTTGCTCAACAAAAACTTCTTCTTGAATAAATCCGTTTAAAAATGCACTTTTAACATTTATTTGATAAAGTGTAAAACTTTTATGATATGCAAATGCAAGAAGCATGCAAATAGATTCTAATTTAGTTACGAGTGTAAATGTTTCTTCAAAATTGATATCTTCTTTTTGATTGTAACCTTGGGTCATTAATTCAGCCTTGTTATATATAATTATTTTATTTTTATCTTTTTTATTTCTAAAGACCCATTTTGTTCTAATAACGGTTTGATTGTTTGTTCAAGCGACTAAGTCCTAAACATGATTTCTTTCAAATTGATTTAATTCTTCTTGCATCGTTAGGATCCAAAAATCATCAAACTCAGCTTCTTTGAAATTCTTAGGTTCGATTTGAAAAATAAATGCACTACTACTGAAATGATTTTTATGGGAGGTTCTAGTAATGATACCTTTTGATGGGTCTCCAATTATTAGCTCCTTAGGATGGGATGGAGAAAATCTCCATTCCTTTGGTAATGGGGAATCACTTTGTTCTTCGGTTTATCTTTCTTTATTTTCTTGAGCATTTGATTCCTTATTTTGATCTTGAATTTTTATTTGTTCAAAGTGAGCTTTCAAACCTACATTATTATCACTACCTTTCTCTTGATCAACAGAGTTAGTCTCATTAAATGTAACATGCATGGATTCTTCAACAAATAGAGTTCTTTTGTTAAATACTCTATAAGCTTTACTAGTTGATGAATATCCAAGAAAAATTCCAACATCGGATTTTGAATCAAACTTTCCCAAGTTATCTTTAGTGTTTAAAATAAAGCATTTGTATCCAAAAACTCTAAAGTAACCGATGTTTGGAATTCTATTTTTCCAAAGTTCACGTGGAGTTTTGTTTTTCTTTTTACTTACATATACTCTATTTACAATATAGCAAGCGGTATAGATAGCTTCAGTCCAAAAATATTTCGGCATGCTATTTTCATTTAGCATGGTCCTAGCCATTTCTTGCAATGTTCAATTCTTTCTTTCTATTACCCCATTTTGTTGAGAAGTTCTAGGAGTCAAGAAATTATGATTATATCCTTTTTTATTGCAAAATTTATCAAAAGTTATATTGTCAAATTCTCCATCATGATCACTCCTTATAGAAGTGATAGAATATCCTTTTTCATTTTGAACCTTTTTACAAAAATGTTTAAAAGTATTTAAAGCCTCTTCTTTAAGACTTAAGAATAGAACCCAAGTGAATCTTGAAAAATCATCTACAATGACAAAAGCATAATGTTTCCTCCTAAACTTGCGGTTCTAGACGGTTCAAAAAGGGCAATGTGGAGTAGTAGTAATGCTTTTGATGTTGAAGTTTGTTGCTTAGTTTTGAAAGAACTTTTTTATTTGTTTGCCAAATTGACAAGTATCACAAACTTTATACTGTTCAAATTTTAAATTTGGCAACCCTTTAACAAAATCAATTTTTGAAATTTTTGAAAGAAGATCCATGCTAGCATTACCTAATCTCCTATGCCATAACCATGTATCTTCCTTAAGGCTAAGTAAGCATTTTTCATCATTTTCAAATTCAATATTTAGGATATAAACATCTTTTACTCGGCTGCCTATGAACATTGCTTCTTTTGAAGTAGCTTGGAATGCCTTTTATAATGCATTTTGAAGAGTCGAATTTAATATGATAACCTTTATCACATAATTGACTAATGCTAAGCAAATTATATTTGAGGTTATCGACTAGTAAAACATTTTCAATCTTAGGAGAGGAACGATTACCAATATCTCCAATTTCGATAATTTTTCCTTTAGCATTGTCTCCGAATGTCACATGACCTCCATTCTTTTCTTTGAAATTTGATAGTAACTTCCTATCTTCGGTCATGTGTCTTAAACATCCACTATCCAGGAGCCATTTGCTTTTTACCTTCTTTGATACCTACAAAAATAATTCAATTTTTGATTTTTGGTACTCATTCAAACTTAGGTCCGTGGTAGTTTGTATTAGTGGACTCTTGAATCCACTTATATTTTCTTTAAAAGTATAGCTTCTTTTTAGTTAAACAATTGAAGGCAACATGTCCATTTTTATTACAAAGACTACATGTAATTTTTGAAGTAGAAGAATTTGAAGATTTAATGAATATATTTTGAAGAAACTTTTGCTTCAAGAAGGGTCTGTATCCAATTCCTCCTTTATCAAAAACACATTTTTTATTACCAAGTATTAAATCAAATTCTTCTTTCCTTGAGAAAATTTATAAATGATTTTTGTCAAGTGCTCAATCTTTTCTTTTAAAGGAGAATTGTTTTTATCAACAAATCATGATTGAAATTTTCTTTTTACTTTTTAGAAATTTTCTTTATTTCTTTTTTTTAATGAAGAATTTTTCCTTTTAAGAATGGAGTGACTTAATGCAAGTTTTTCAAATTCTTCAAGAATTTCATTGTAAGAAATAGACACTTCATCATATGACTACATTTATCAATATAATTTACCTTGTCTTCGATGGCCATGAAACACATGTTGGCAATTTCATCTTGGCTATTATTTTTGTTTTGATCATCATCATCACTTTCTCCCATGTAGCTTGGAATGCCTTTTTCTTGATGATCTTCCTTTTGTTCGGGCACTCGGTTCTTTTTGTGGCCGAGCTTCTCACGATCGTAGCATATGATTTTCTTGCTTTTCTCATCTACTTTTTTATCCTTCTTTTGAAAATTTCGATTATTTCTGACGCCCCCTCCATTTTTGTACAGGAAGAACCAAGTTGTCAAGTTCTTCATCACTCATGTTGTCACTTGTTGTTCCTTCTTCAATTGTCGATTTTAAAGCAATTTGACGTTTAGAGGGTTCCTTTGATTCTTCTTTACTTTTTCTTGTCTTCTCCTTGACCTCGTCATTGTTGAACTCATAAGTCATTAATATTTCGTTGAGTTCTTTCAAAGGATATGTATTTATATCTTCAGTATTTTCTTTCAACATTCTCAATGGGCTCCAATCTTTGGATAGAGACCTAAGCATTTTACTCATAAGTTTATCGTTAGTATATTTCGATCAAATCCTTTTAGACCATTTACAATATCGGTAAAACAAGTAATTATATTAACAATAGGTTCATTTTTTTTCATGTAGAAATTGTCAAACTTCTTAACCAAGATATTAATTTTGGTTTATTTAACTTTGCTAGTACCAACATGAGTAATCTCTAATGCATACCAAATGTCATATGCGGAATCACATGTACTAATACGGTTAAACTCATTTCTATCCAGTACACAATAAAGTAAGTTCTTGGCTTTGGCATTTAATGACAATTTTCTTTTGTCTTCATCGTTATATTTCTCTCTAGATTTAGGAATAATTTGGTTGGGTCTTCCATAAACTTTGATAGTTTTGGTAGACATATAAGGACCATATTCGATAATTTCCCAAATATTATAGTCAATGGATTGAACATAAATAATCATCCTAGCCTTCCAATAATTATAGTGTGTCCCATCAAAGAAAGGAGGTCGGTTTGTAGAATGTCTCTCAAGATTTTGAAACATAGGGTTAGTCATTACTGAAAATTGTGAAATCTTTAAAAAAGGAGTACGTACCAAGCTCTGATACCAATTGAAAGCCCAAGATTGACTAATCAAGAGAGGGTGAATTGGTCTTTAAAACTTTTTCCACAATTAATTTTACGTTTAAAATTACTACGCTAACGAATGTAATAATTACGCAAATTTGCACAAATATCAAAATGAGTAGACAAATGTAACTAACGTAATATAGAAACAATAAGTAAAAGGGATAGAGAATGCAAACGATTTAATAGGAGGTTTGATCCAACCCAATGATCTACGTCCTCTGTTACCCAGCTCTCTGCCACAAGCAAGGTCTTTTCCACTAAATGTGATTGATTTATGGTGCAATCCAATCCTTGCAAAGCTTCCAATGACTTACAAACAAGGAGTACCGATCCTTTTACAATGTTGAGCTTTACGGAATCTCAACACAACCCTTAAGTTTATAGATAAAAGGATTTACAAATTGAAACTTCTCTTATAGTAGATGATGTATCCAAAGTATAATAAGAGAAGTAGGCTAACTCTTTAAGAAATGGCAATGAATGAAGCTCAAGAATTAGATGAGAAAAACTTTGATGAGTGAAATTATTTTTCAAAAGATAAATCAATCAAAATTATTTCTTAATATGAATAGATTGATAGAGATAAAAACAAAGAGTGAAAATTAAATAGATAAGATCAATACTCTCACTTTAATGCTATTAGAAGTTGTGTATTGAATACAGATTGATCTGGTATTTATAGCAATAGAACGGTCAAATTTTTGTCTTATCGGACGATTGCTACCGGAAGTCCGGTAACCTATCGGACGGTCAATTGGCCGTTTTTGGTTAGAAATCAGAACGGTTACTATTTAGACCGTTGGACAAACCAGGTTTATTGGATGTTCGCCAGATATACCGAACGCATCTAGTATGGCCAAAATTTTCAAAAAAAAAAAAAAAATGTTTTTTTATTGTTCGGAAAAATATGAGTAATTGAAGATTATCTTTAAACTTATTTTTCAAGGTTTTTGGTACTTCCCAAACAAAGTCATACCTTTGAAAATTAATTTTTTATGTGAAAATATTTGAAACGTCGTTTTTCCTTATGCATAAAAATTCATCTCGAGCTTCAAATGATATTGCCAATTTTTTTTTTTTTTTTTTTTTTTTTTTTTTTTTTTTTTTGATCGTTTTACCTTTACATTTGAATTCAAGATATCTAAATGTAATTGCTTCAACATCGGACTTGATAAGGTGTTTGTCTTGAATGATTTGTTGTATATGCTTGGCTTTTATCTCGTCTTGCATTGCTCATTTTTTGTGAGTATTCCAATGAAGACCATTTCATTTTCAATTGATCAAGTTTGCCACAATTTCTATAATCACTCAAATGTGATTGTTAGTGATATAAACAATTTGTTTGTTATAATCAAAACGTAAAGTCAATCATAGGTTAACAATCCCCCCTCATATTTTTTTGTTCCTCCTGAATAATTGAGGATCTTAAAACTGTGGATTTGGCATCAAGACGTCAGCTTTATTGCTTAGCTAAGATTCTTCTAGTTTTGAGTTATCGAACTTTGAGTTCATTGCTCAAAAAGAAGTGAATCAATGCTTCTGAGATACATTTGAGCCTGGATTGCAATTCTAGGTGTCATCAGTTTTTGCTTAAAGAACTTAGAGATTTTGGAAACCTGAACAAGTGAAGATCATGATGAATCAACTACCGTGAAAAAAAAAAAAAAACTAAGGAAATGACTTGCTGCATATCTAAACAACTAAGATAAATGTTTGAAAGTTTACACTATTGAACCTCGTTTTTTGCCATGCAATTGTTGTAACGTCTTCGTTTTAGAAACTATCTTTGGTGCAAGTACTCAACTACTCGTAAGCACTTAAAATTGATAGACAACACTGTTTCCCCTATTAGATTGCACCAGAAGGACTCAAGCATCGTATGTTTGAAGTGTCTTCGACTGACCTTCAAGGTGATGAGGACCATGCTTTTAGGAAGATCAAATTGAGAGCTGAGGATGTTCAAGGAAATAACGTTCTCACCAACATCTGGGTATGATAATAGTTGAAGCATTTGGTTGTTCCCACTTGGGTTATATTACATATGCATATGTTTCCACTGGATGCTTAGGAAGTACGATAACCAATTGGTGTACTGAGTTGTTGAATGAGATATTATAATACTAGACTCTTAGGGTGTTATGGCCTTTGAGTTTTGTGAATATAAATTGTTATACCTCAATAATGTCATTGTATACATTGTAATATCTCATATAAACTTTCAGTCCACAACTATTTTACTTCGGTTGCTCAACTCAAAGTATTCACAGAGAACTCATTAGGGTGGCTGCAATATGTAACCAAGAGGAGAGGAAGACAAGTTTCAACTTGAAGGGAGAAAACACAAGAAAGTCGGCTGCCTCTTCTTTTACAATTGCGCACACACACGACTTCTTCAACAATGAGGCGAATATATAGTTTTAGGGTGTAATAATAATGGGCTAATATAGTGGGCTCATGGACCAACAAATGGTAAAGGACCGAAACGCAAAAGAGAGCCATCCAAGAAGTAAATGGGTCGTGAGCAGCATTAAGTAAATTAATTTGCTTCCAATGACCCTCAAGTTATTTTTTTTGGGTTGAGCCAATTAATGGAGTGTGTTGATAGATATTTCACTCATCTGCCAAGGCCTTTGAAAATATAATTCGAAACTGTTTAACATCATTGCCTGAGATTTATTGGATATCAAATTTATGATGGTAGTTCACATGGGTACATTGGCTTTCTGTGGTCCAAAGATGAGGGAACTGTTTTTTTGGGGAGAAATTAAATCACTAATCTCTTTGAACTGCAATACTCTTGCATCTGAATTTGGAGTTTGCGCTTTTCCACTCGAGGGATACCTGCTTTTAGTCCGTCGTTTTACCCTTTTGATATGCTTATTTAGTTGACAGTGGCTAGTTCTGCATTGACTAAACCAAGTGCTTGAATTACATCGCCACCGTTCATGATGTCTCGAGGTTGCGTGATGCGATGCAGCTCTTTTATCTGTAGACTGACATGTTCCATTACTGAAATAATTGTCACGGGTCAGGATGGCCTAGCAGATTGAAATTCTTTTCAACTTTGACTTTTTTGGATCGAGTATTTGGCTTTATCTCAATGAATATGAGATCAAAGTTCTGCTATCTTCACTTGATATTACAGTGCTATATGAATTTGATGTAACCGAGAGATTTCGAACTGATGATGAATTATAATTGTCGGTATGCAGTGCTTGACAAGGCTGGACAGGGCCATCCAATTTTCCTATTTGCTGCGATCTAGTTACTGCTAAAATGACGATTTATCATTGAATAGAATTAATTCTGTGTCAATTCTATATGGAAGGGAAGTCGAGAGATTACAGATAAAAAGATGTTCGTGTACGTAAAATTGCTTCAAAAATTCAGGAAATACCATTCTTTCGAGCATGTGTTTCTTAATTTAAACTATAACATGAGATGCCTAGTTCGGTTTGCATTGACCAGTGACGAGCAGTTTCATTCATTTCTGTCATGGCTGTGCCCAAGTGAGAATTAAAAGTTGTGAATTGCCAAGCACAAATTTTCAGTAAGCATTTTAGGCTGGCACTCTCTGTGTGGGAATAATGATATCCCATCTTTCTCAACTTCAAGTTTGCGCCAGAAAAAATTGCAGTTTTGAAACAAATATTCAAGAGAGCATGAGATATGTTTTTAAATTTCGAATATGGTTCGAAAAAGGGAGTAAAGTAGCAAGCAGGGAAATTGCAAGGTTCAAGTAGAGGATGACTTAGCCGAAATTTATGCATATGCTACTCGGTGTGTTTGGGATATAGCTTAGTTGGTAGAGTTCCTTATTGCAATCGAGTCGTTATTAGTAACAGTCATAGACAAATCATTCTACTTTACTTCTCAACTCCCATGGTTGACATACATAAGGGGTCAGAACAAGAACATACTCCGTATACCCGAATTGTGTACAATGAAATTCCATTATCAACCACTATAAAAGGGACCCTTGGCAAGACTCTGCCAAACCAACAGAAAACTTCCAAAATCCACCTGAAAGAATGAAAACTGAGGCTAATATTTCTGGTTATGAGCCCATTGGGTCAACAACAAAGAAGAGTCAAGTTGTAGCATTCCACTCCCATCCAAATGGAAAATCCATTTTGAAGCTTCAAAACAAAGTGCAAAATGATAATATTAATTTCTCATCAATTTATGACTGTGTTCAAGTAAAATTCTTTCTGATTTTGGCCATTGATTGTTATCAAACTTACAGCTTCCTGGTGTGGACCTTGTCGCTACAAGGAACAGCCATTACTGAATTTGCTGATAAATATACGAGTGTCAAGTTCATTAAGATTGATGTTGATGAGCTGCATGTACGCCCCTTGGCCTTTTCCCGTAGCTCAATTTCATCATTTCCCTATTTATTTTACAAATCAATACTGACTAGCAATGAACTACCTGAACAAGAAGTGGCACACTAATATTGAGTGCAGGCAATGCCGTCTTTCATACTGACAAAGAAAGGTGAAGAAGTTGATAAACTTGTTGGGGGCCAAGAAAGAACTTCAGAAGAACGAGAAATACAGGTTCTAATACAGATCAATAATGCATTGATTACCCAACTGGAAATCTGTAATAAATTCAGAAACAATACGGGCATGCTTCGTACAAATATCAAAACAGTATAAGTATCTAGATTTTATGTTCTTCCCGAATACTGTCTGGTACCATTGAATTCGCTGCTAAACATGCTTTAAACAGTATGAGATCATAAGAACACAACCAACATATAGTCACAAAAAGCTGCTCAACTGAATGAGAAAAGGATATCGTATCTCCACGCAACCAAAACAAAAAATTTATATGTTCAAAACTCCAATACATACCGTTTAGGATCCACCATGATAATCAAGAAACATTAGCACATTATTATTTTTACAGAATGTGGTGTTCGAAATAGCAACTACTAATTTCACACTTTTCAGATGCTGCTACATAGTTCTAAAATGTTGCCAGAAACAACTCCATCTATTTCTTCTACTATGCACAACCTTCCTAGTTCGAAAATGTTAAAAAGTATTTACATTTAGTAGCATTTGCATAACTACTGTTAATGGGAATCTATAACCATTGAGTTGAACCTGGAATTAGTTAGTTTTCCTGCCCAGCACCCTCCTCAAATCCGATTTCTGTTCAGCGGTAAGCCTCGAGGGGAATTTGATGTCAAATTTGATCCTCAAATTTCCGTTTTTACCGGGTTCTTTAGAAATGGGCATTCCTTCATTTTGCACCAACATTTCATGCCCTGGTTTGACAATATCTGAGACTGGAATACTAAGATTCCTTCCGTCCAAGGTTGTTATGTTAATAGTCTTACCTGTGAGAGCATCGAGTAGGGAAATTTTCTGGTTGAGTATTAGATCATTGCTGTCCCTCTTAAAAACAGGATGCGGCTTCTCATCCACTACAAAAGTAAGGTCTCCCGGGGTAGCGCCAGCTTCATGGTTCCCTTTCTCTGGAAAAGTAATCTTTGTTCCCTTCTTCCAACCTGGTTTAATATGTATTGCCAAGACTTCTTCAACAGTGCTAGGCTTGCTGTAGATATTAATACACATCAACGAATGGAAGACTAAAGATATAGTGACAGAACACATCAGGAAAGAGAGAGAACAGGGTGACAACGCTAATACATTGTGGAAATTCCCGTGCTTTTGTAAAGCACCTTGCACACTCAGCTATGGCGTGCTCAATTTATTCCTCCACCCCACCCAAATAAATAATCTAAAACATAATTCTCAAAATTGAAAGCATCCACAAATGCCCAGTTTTTAAACTGCAGGCTTACGAATCCAAAGCAGAAAAACAATAATAATCATTATTATAAAACAATTATCTAGCTATTATCATTTTCACATTTTTATTGTAATAAATGAATTTCAACCCAAAAGTCATTGTCAAGTTTTAAAAGTTTCAAGTACTATTAACAGCAAGAATGTCGAACATAAACATGTATGCACAAGCACAAGGATTGAGAGAGAAATGCCAGATGCTACTTTAATGTAAAGTGTAGACTGTAAGGAGCATTAACTAAAATCTCTATAAAATTTCAGCATTATTTTCCTTAATGCATCATAACTTCTTTAGATAGGTCATAGGTGCAGTCAATAATATCAGCTTGGGAAATAAGAAAATATATGAGCTATAGGTGATGCCTATTAGTTTATTGAGCCTATCCCTTAAAAAAGAAAAGATGAGAGTTAAGACGAGTCGGCTTATTAATCCAAAGAGTTCATATCCAATGAGCTTGGGGCAAGTCAACCAAAGCTAATATCGGTCCTCTTTAGCTCTAACAGAAAAGGCATATGATGTGAAAGTATGAAACACACTGATATCAATACTATTGCAATAAAACATAAAAAATGCAAAAATCTAATTTCTAAGAAGATATTGTTTGTAACTAGGTAGCAAGGAAACCCCTGTTATCTTGGAAAACAAGAACTAGCACTTTATCACTACAGTGAAAACTAGATATGAGATAATACAAGAAACTAAGACCTCATTCCTAATAAATTTGGGGCTGGCAAACTAGGTATGACAAATATAGAATCCTTAGAAAAAAAACATTTCTCCTGAACATAATAGAGTAGAACATATTAATCTAATATAAGAACTCTCCTTCCTCCATGATAAGTACTCAGAGAACCAAAAGCAATTAACATTGTTATAGATCCATCTCTATGACATATAAAATACTGTTGCTTTTTTAAGAAATACTCCAACTGGCTTATAGGGAATGAAATCATCAACCATAAGATATAAAAACGACAGAAACTGTCAGTTGTTTCACAACCAGACGCAGGAAATAATGTGCAACAATAATGGGGAATGTAATATTTATGTTACAATTTCATTTTACCATTTATTCCACTTCGATTGTGAACTTAACAACGTATCGAAAACTATTTAAGTAGTTAGCCCGACTCCAATAACTAATGCCGTCATATAGCCAAATGAGAAAGGAAAAAAAAAACCAAATTAAACACATCTTCCTAGAGTCATGCTGACATCACCGAGACTGAACTCTATTTGAAAATTTAATCACAGTATTTATCTGCACATTTTGCTTACATAAGAATGATAAAATTTAATATTAGTATTCCTGTCAGGTGCCTACATAATGTAGTAACTATTCCAAACACATTCAAAGGCGGTGACAGACTTTAATTTAGACAACCCATAAATCAAGATACAAACACAACGACAAATTTGAAAGTTAACAAGTTTTTGTTAAATCCATTCAATTTCATGATGTAGACTTCTTCTTAAATATTTATCATAGATAGCAATAACAAAAACATAATGCTGCCGTTTCCAAATTTCAAATTAGAATATTATCAATCTGTTTGATAGTTGTGCTTTTATCTGTGTATCTCCAGCTATTGCACTGTTTATGATACTATTCATTACATAGCTTCAAATATTATTTTTTATTATCTAATTCCTTTTACAGATATCGACGAACAGCCATTTATGTCAATCTCATGCAAAACAATTGAAAGCTATAGTTTAGCTCAGATTCTTAAAACTACAAAAAATTTCAGTTGCAAAAATCGGATATATACACCATTTAATCCAACGAACATAATTCCTAAATAAAAGGCACCAAAAAATGAGAAATCCTTGAACTAACTTACACTTATCATATACTTTTGTGTCAGACATTCATGGAGCAGTTTTCATCACACCGTACCCCAATAAAAGTAGACCCCAGAACATTAAAGTTTTCGTGCCTAATCTACGCCAGCATACACACAGTGTCCCAATTTTCTTTTTATTGAACACAGTGCATTGATAAGAAATATATATAGGCATAAGCATACTTAAATATAATATGTTCATCTATCAACATTATAATTCCGTGTACCATGTGTACAATGCACATACACAAACAACAAACACTTCATTATACTTTCAATCTAATTCTTTGAAATTACAGAGCTTTATCCAATGTCTGATGAAACAAAAGCATCATTGAAACAAGGATGTTCAACACCAGCTGCCTCGAGTGGAATAAAAAGACAACTGATGGTCATAAATGAAGCTAATAAGGAAGAAATAGCGGACAGAAGTGCTCCCTATAGAGCAAAAATGGATGGATTCATGATTGCTACTGTTGCATTTATTTTCTATCTGATATAATGCATGATCAGAAGTATTAGTAAATGAGAATTCTCCATCTTTCAGTTTATTTACCTCTCTAATGTATTTCCACATATTCATTAGCTATAGGCAGACATTTCCTAGAAAAACAAGAATCAAAGATCAAGGCATCGTAATATACAAATCTATATGCATACAGGCAAAGATTCTCTCAAAATTCCAATTCCATCCAATTCCATTGAACTTCCACGTTTTATTAAGCAGTACACGAAGGGGATTCAGACTATACTTTCAACAAGATTTTAGCTTTTTTTTTTTTTTTCATTTAATAATGTGAGTTCAGCATGCCAAACGTGCACTCAAAGTTTATGCAAGACTCGACTCGATTGCATCAATTTCAAGTGCAGAGATCAAACTGGACCCAAAGAAAAATAATGCAAATTTAGAGTACTTTAATAATACACCTACCCATATTCATCAAGAACAATCCTGGAGATCTTCATCTTCCTTTTCGATCCCTTGTACAGCTCCTCCAAGGTACATGGCAATTTATTCTCCATCGGCGCCGCCTTCCTCACCCTTCCTCCTCCACCACCACCGCCACCGCCTTCGCCTCCGCCGCCTTCGCCAAAACCATCTCTTTTCCCTTTAAACCCATCATTCATCCCACCAAAAAACTCTTCAAATATATCCCTAGCCTCCCTCGGACTCGACCCAGAATCAAAACCATATTTCAAACCTTCCTCTCCATTCAAATCATAGATCTGCCTCTTCTGTGGATCACTTAGCACGTCATATGCCTCAGATATTTCCTTAAACTTCGCCTCTGCTTCCTTAGTGTTCACGGCATTCTTGTCAGGGTGCCATTTCATGGCCAATCTCTTGTATGACTTCTTCACATCCTCTTCACTTGCATTTTTGGAGACTTTCAGAATGTCATAGTAATTAACGCCCATTTTCGCGGAATGTATATTAAATGGTGGGGGTGAGAGTAAGATGCGTATATGTATACAATGAGGGGATCTAGAAGGATGTGGAGGTGCGAATTGATCTGCGTCGTCGAGTTCCCGTGGGTTAGCCGGTTGATCAACTTTGAGAACTCCGGAAGCGCAGTCTAGCCGAACGGCGTATGATGTGCTACGATACGCTGGAAGGGTCGATATTTTAAGGGTAGGGGTTAAAGTGAGACTTGGGACAGTCACTTGACAAAACAACAGCGGATCAACGTAGGATGGGAAATACTAGAGTACGTTTAGGAATACTTTTAGAAATTATAATTATATAATTCGCTTTATATTTTTATTTACATTAATTTATCAATCATTTTCCCTAATTTATTTCTCGTCTAATTAGTTTGAAAGATAAACCAACAGAATAATTATCGGATAAATTGATAGTATTTATGGATTCCATGAAATATATGAATAAGAAGTGATTTGATCAATTATAAAATATATAAACGGTGTTAGATAAGGACTAAAATATGAAAAATAGGTTATAAAGTTCTAATCCATTCTAGTCCTCTTCGAACTTGACTATCCACTTAGGTCCAATTTTTCTGTTCCCTTGTGAATAGTGGAATGTACATGAATCAATCACAAGTCAGCAATCTAACATTATGGTGGCGTCTCTAAAATTTTCTTCTGTAACTTATGTAAAACTTGATAGGATCAACTTATCGAATCACCCTTCATCATCATTTGAGCAACACAACGACATGATCAAACCTCTCAAGTCTCTATATGCTACACAAACTCTACCTCAAGAGTTCTCCTACTCAACTAAAGGAAGTATCTTCACTTACTGCACAAGACACTTTTCACTACAAAGAATGCCTTATCCTACTTAAACTCCTAGGCCGATACGCCATGTGCGAACTCAGGGAATCCTAATCCCAATAAGATTACGCTAGTATAAATCTATGCATTTGGTTTAATATTTCTTTATGCTCCCGCAATGCACTTTTTAACTTTCTGCATACTTGCTTTCTTTTCTTTTTGACTAATTCTTATACTAGAGGGGTGAAGAGATCCTGTCCCATCCCTTGACTCTTTTGTAGGTACTGAAAAGTTGCTTGTTACATTCCTTGGAGTTTTCACTTTAGTGATTTTCATATCATCCCAACTATATGAATCATCATCTATGGCTAATCTTACCTTGACCTGTGGCCTACCTCGGGTCAGCACAAGTACTCACAAGATCATTAGGCTGTTGCATACCTTAAGGCAGGTTCCCTTACCCTAACTCAAATGAGATACTATATGCTATTTTAATACCAGACACAATAAATAAAGGACTCATGAATTTCCTAATCCCTATCACTAGTACTCTTATTCAACTGCCTAAGTTCTTCGCCAATGTGCCCACTATTGTAAACATCAAAGAATAGATGGGAACCTACCTCCCATACAGCAAAGACGCTATTCACTCTCAACATCTTGGTCTATCCTCTGTCCCGAGAGTACAAGAACTCGAACATCAAATTACATTGGGAAAAACTTGCCCAATCACTCATTTGGATGCCTTTACTAATTGTATGAGCCTTCAGGCTATCCCAAATCTCATATTATGCAAGGCCATTCCTCGAGTCTCTTGACCATTTAGGGTAAAATGGATCACCGACTCTCTAACGAGTCCTTGTCTACTACAGACTCGTATCTCTCGACCAGCTTAGATTATAAAGATCACTAACTCTCCAATGAGTCCTTTGCCGCTTAAGCCTTGAGCCTCTTGTCTACCTTGAGTCAAAAGACCACTAACTCTCTAAAGTCTACGACCACCAAGTTATCAATCTTTTAACCATCTCGGGTCAAAAAGACCACTAACTCTACGACAAGTCCTCTGCCTAGACTTTCTTGACAACCTCGTTTCAAAAAGACCACTAACTTTTCAACTAGTCATTTGGGTCTACGGCCTCGAGTCTCTTGACATTGACTCTCGAACAAATCTTCAATCACCGAAGTCTAGAGTGTCTTGACGATCTCGGGTCACAAAAATCATTAACTCTCAAATGAGGCCTCAATTACTAAGGCATCAGGTTCCTTTATCACCTTGTTTCACCATGACCCTTCGACTCTCAAACGAGTCCTTGACCACCTCAGATCACCAAGACCCTTAACTCTTAAACATATTCTTTACCATCATGGCATTGGGTTCATTAACAAACTCATTTTACCTATACCATTGACTCTCTAGAAATCCGTCAACTACCTCAACATAGGCTCGCCAAAAGCCCGATCATCCTCAACCTAGAATCATCATGACATTGACTTACCAAAAGCCTCAAACTTTTAATCCTACGGATAACGTGACCATGGTTCAAAAGAACCTTTGTCTCGAAATCTTTGCACACAAAACTTATGAATTTAAAGTAACATATTTTCATACAATTAATCCAAATGTTTCATAGATTATGAAGTTTAACCAGACCTTGACTGGGGGATCATTGAGCCAGTCAAAAGTTAGATAGGTCAACCTCGGCCTATTACTTAACCACCTCGACCAACTACCTGACCAGCTCAGACACATCGAACTATGGCAACAAAATGATGTAACCTTCAACTGTCCTTTTCCTATCCAAAGTCAACTATACCATGAACTTGTTTAAACATACATCTTTGGTTCATTATTTTGTTACGCTCTCAATGTACACATAGCTTTCTACATACTTTCATTCTCTCACACTCGACTAATTCTTGCATCGAAAGGGTGACGAGATCCACTAAAAGGGCGATAAAATCCTAACTCGATTACTTTTGGATCATCCCAACTACAGAAAGCATCGTGGGCGACTAATCTTCACTACAAGAAAATAGGCCTTTTATAACATACAAAAGGCAACATTCACCATTTGCATGTTTTTAAAATGGGTCTATCGCAACATTCAGTAACTGTATGTTGCTATTGGTTGACTAAATTGAGTTTTGACAACGTTTTTATAAGGAATGTTGCTAAGATACCCTTTTGCAACTTTGCAATTTGTTGTCGTTGAATTTCTTTTTTCAACGTGCAATGCAATTATTTTAGTATTTTAGCAACGTGTGGTACTCGTTGCCATTATTTAGTTATAGCAACAGGCAATGTGAGTTGCCATTAGATGTTTTAGCTATGCACTCTTGAACGTTACCATTAACCTTTTAACAATATGATGGGCGTGTTGCTCTTAAACATTTTCACAACGTGCATATGAATGTTGCCATTAATTTTTTCGCAATGTTCATTCCATTGTCATTGAGTATTTTAGCAACACTCTTTGAACATTGCCATTAATCTTTTAGCAAAGTGCATTGAATGTTGTCGTTATATGGATACGAGTTAATTGTTTGAATGCACACTGAAACATACCTGAGTAAATTAAGAGATTAAAAGCACGAGATGAGACCCAGTGAAATCATGATCCCCCCTGTACAAAAGAAAAATAATTGATGAACTCTCGAGATGAAATTCCATCTCCCAAATCTATGAACTTAATCTCCCAAGTCAAACCTCCATCACAATCGAAGGCCCCACCATGACCATGAAGCTTGGATTTGTGAAGAATCAAACATGGACGAACCACAACGAGGTAAATTCCAAACCATTTTTTATTTATTCTTTTAAGTAATTTTGTCCTCTGTAAATCCACAAGATGGTGGTTGGGTGGGTTTCAAAGAATGAGTTTCATGGTAATTTGGACACATGTTGAGATTCTAGGTTGTTTAATCATTTCGTGGTATGGGTGTCACGGTAATTTGGACACACGGTAGTCTGTTGGCAGACTTGTATTTTTTGTTTTTGCTAGAAAAATAAGGAATTGTTTGGATGACATACGAGAATATAAAATTGGACAGATTATTTCATTTTTCTATTTTGGATTCGAGTTACCATTTTCATTTTCCCATTTCATATGTTGCTAATGTATACATTTTTGTTGTCAAGGAAAACTGGTGCCAGACCAAGGAAGCCAAGAATCGAATCGTTTAGTGGCCTGTTCACACTTGAGTTCCTCAAATTAGATGAATAGCCTAATTTTGGATGAATCCCAAATCATTGATGGCCCCTGGACAGGATTCTTTGAATAAGACTTCAAGGAAATGGTGTACCAATTCAGATGAATGGGTTGCGAGAATTGTTCCCCTTCAACCCATTGATGGCACCTTAAATCTATTGTACTTGAAAAATAACGAACCTTTGGTTCTTGTATATGAAAGTCAGTGTACATGTATTGATAGTGGTCCCAATCAAAGACAGATTAAATGGAAATATAATTCTCCTTGGCTGAGAAATTTACCACAGTTGGAACAATTTTTCTGATGATTTCTCATTGCAGTGGAATAACATATAAATAGCTTGAGTGGCAACAGAATGCCTATCCTCAAGGCCCATGATTAACAAGAAGATAAATAAATAACGACTAAAATAACCTAAACAGTCAGGAACGTTCCTTTATTTGTGGAGACCATGTAGAAATCATGTTACTAGAAATCAGGTGGTTGCTTGGACTTGGTCTTGCATGCATGCACTTCTTTATGCCACGTCCTGGAACTTAGGATTCTTCCTAGGGGCTTTATTGGATCTTCGTGGTCCATCAATGCCCGCCCGATCAAGTGGACCTTTGTCCTCAAGGTCCAATGTCGGAAATTGCTCTTTCAACATTTCTGCCTTCTCCCAGGTAGCATCCTCTATTGGTAATTGTTTCCAGCGTACCAAACATTCCTCAACAAATTTATTATCTTGTTTGATCCGACGAGAGTCAATGATGTACGCGGGTTCGAGCGCTACGGATCCTTCATTAGTCATAGGGGGTAAGTCGGAGCTAACTGCATTTGGATCGCCCACATATTTCTTCAGCAATGATACGTGAAAAATGGGATGGATGTGCGATCCTTCGAGTAACTGTAGTTTGTAAGCCACGTTGCCAATTTTTTCTAAATAGTATAGGGTCCGAAAAATCGGCTTGCTAATTTCTGGTGGGTTTTTCTAAATGCAGTATTTTGGCGATAAGGTTGGAGTCGTAAAAACACCATATCACCTTCTTGAAATTCCACATCTGTCTTCTTCAAATTTGCTGCTTGCTTCATGCGGTTGCTCTTAAGTTATTGTAGTAATTCATCACGATCAATAAGACTTCTGTCTACTTCATTCGCCAGTGATAGCCCAGTTCGGTACATTGGAAGTGCATGTGGGCGTCGTCCATAAAGGGCCTGGAAAGGTGGCATGCCTGTAGAGCTGTGATAAGTTGTGTTGTACAGGTACTCCGCCCATGGTAAAAACTCTACCCATTTTTTTTTGCCATTGATGAACAAAGCTACGCAAGTATTACTCCAAGCATCGATTAACCACTTCGGTTTGGCCATCCGTTTGTGGGTGATAGGCGAAGCTGAATTTTAGCTTCGTCCCAGACATCAAGAAAAATTCTTGCCAGAACTTGCTGATAAATATGGGGCCCCTATCACTAATAATTGACTGTGGCATACCGTGCAATTTAACCACGCCACTTACAAACTTCTATGCTACTGTTTTTGCTGTGAAAGGATGAGTAAGAGCCATGAAATGGGCATATTTACTCAGTCTATTGACGACTACTAGCACTGCATCTTTCCCGAAAGAGCTAGGCAAACCTTCAATGAAATCCATGGTGATATCATCCCATACTTGACACGGAATGGGAAAGGCCTGGAGGAGACCTGCTGGAGATAAGGTTTGTGTTTTAGTCCTTTGATACGTCTCACATGAAGCTACAAAGGCTTGGACTTCCTCACACATAGTAGGCCAGTAAAATTGTTGTGCTAACCATTTGTATGTTCTTAGCACTACGGAGTGGCCGGCGATTTTGCTAGCATGGAATTCCATCAACAATTTGCTTCGAATCTCAGGCACACGTGGTACTACAATACGATTCTTAAAAAATAGTAGCCCTTCACGCCACTTGTAAGGTCCTTCTGGTTTGTCCCTAGCAATATTTCCCACTTGCTTAATGTAGGCATCTCCTGGTAAGGCCTCTTCAATCTCTTCCCATAAATGAACCTGCGACACAAATAAAGCATGAAGAACTGGACTTTTAGGTTTGCGAGATAATGCATCCGCTGCGAAGTTCTCACGTCCTGGCCTATAGATAATCTCATAGTCATAGCCGAGTAGTTTAGCCACCCATTTTTGTTGCTCTGGGGTGGCCACACGCTACTCCAAAAAATATTTGAGACTCCGTTGATCTGTGTAAATGAAGAATTTCCTTCCCAAAAGGTATGGTCTCCATGTTCAGATAGTCTCCACAATGGCCAGCATCTCTTTAGCATAGATGGACCAATATTGCTTGGTCACTCCCAAGGCTCGACTCATGAAGGCAATGGGTCGATTTTGTTGGGTGAGTACCGCCCTTATCCCTTCTTCAGACGCATCAGTTTAATGATAAATGACTCGTTGAAGTTGGGCGTAGCTAATGTAAGAGTAGAAGTCATGGCCTCTTTTAGTTTTTGGAAAGCGGCTTCTGCTTCGTCACTCCAGCCGAATAGTCCCTTTTTAAGGAGATTCGTGAGAGGTTGAGCTAGGGTCCCGTAGTTCTTTACAATTTTTTTGTAATACCCTGTTAATCCTAGAAAACCACGCAACTCAGTAATGTTAGTAGGACTGGGCCATGCTACCATGGCTGCAATCTTTTTATTATCGACTTTTACCCCTCGGTGTGTCACAACATGTCCCAAATATTCAAGTTCTTGCTGTCCAAAGGTGCACTTGCTAGCTTTAATAAAGAATTTTTTTTGCATTAAAATCTCTAAAGCCTTTCCTACAAGTGTCAGGTGGGCTTCCCATGTGGGGCTATATATCAATAAATCATCCAAAAATACCAAGATAAATCTTCTAAGGTAAGGTCGAAAAATGGAATTCATAACAGCTTGGAAGGTCGATGGAGCATTACATAAGCCGAACGGCATTACTAAATACTCATAGTGTCCATTATGTATCCGAAAAGCAGTTTTAAGGACATCTTGAGGACTAACCATTACTAGATGATATTCGGCCCTGAGATTAAGCTTTGTAAAATAGGTAGAACCATATAACTTGTCCAGCATGTCTTCTACCGTCAAAATTGGGAAGCGATCCTTGATGGTTACTGCACTGAGTGCGTGATAGTCAGTGCAAAATCGCCAACTTTCGTCCTTCTTCTTGACTAATAGTATTGGGGATGAAAAGGGACTTGTGCTTGGCCTTATAATTCCTTGGTCGAGCATCTCCTGCACCTGTTTTTCGATTTCTACTTTTTGGAAATAAGCGTAACGATATGGACGAACATTAACATGTTCAGACCTTTCTCTAAATGCCACTCTATCTTCCTCACAGGTGGTAACTTAGTAGGTTCCTCAAACACGTCGGCATATTGCTCTAACAATTTTTGCATATTTGGTTGCAAGTTCTTTTTATCTATATTGGTCCTAGATTGTACACATATAGCATATAGGGAATGCCCATGCCTCAGCTCCCGAGTCGTTTCTTTAAGTGAAGCGATTTGAATAGGTGATTGATCTGCCCCTTACAATTTCCCGTTTTTGTTGTCCCATTGGAATTTCATGGCTAGAGTCTTCCAGTTACATACAACTGAGCCCAACATCTCCAACCATTGTACACCAAGTACTACAAAGATGCCTGCTATAGGAATGGCATAAAGTGTAAATACAAAATGGATACCCTGAAGATCCACTGGAACTTTTTCAAATCTACCTTGAAACTCTAGCTTATCACCATTGGCCACGTGTACAGACATCGACTCGGTTGGCACTACTGGTAGTCAAAGCAAGTTGGCAACTTAGTTGCTGATGAAATTGTGGGTTGATCATCCACTATCAATTAACACGCTGACTTCTTGGAGATCAATCTTGGCTGAGATCCTCATGGTCTTAAGAGCTGTCCAACCTAATAATGCGTGAAGAGTGATTTCAGGTTCTAGAAGTCCCTCTTTGTCGTCCTCGGCTACTTGCACTTCGGTAACATCTTCGATATTTTCTATAGAGGTGTCTTCTTCCAGTAAAATAATTTTTGGTCCTTGACACTGGTGACCTGTTGTAAAACGCTCATTACAATGAAAACATAACCCTTGAGCACGCCTCTTTTGCATTTCATCCCATGTCAATTGTCGAACAGATTTTGTAGGTGCCGCAATTGCAGCCCGAGCTGGTGGTGGAATGGCAAGTGGGGGACACACTGCTAGAGGTGGACGGATGAACCTCCATTGTCTTCTGAGCTGATCATCCTTCATTTTTGCCAAACTAGTGGCATTCTTCGGTGTTTGTGGTTTAAACATTCGAATTTCGTCTGCAATCTCGGCCTTCAAACCACCTATGAATGTCCCAACTAGTGCCTTTTGTGTCCATCCTCTAACTCGATTTCCAAGCCTTTCAAACTCACGTTGGTACTCCCTTAGAGAGTCGACTTGCCTAACCCGTGATATGGCCTCATCATAGTCTTCGCAATCCGATGGTCCAAATCGAGCCCATAGTTCGTCTTTAAAACCTTGTCTAACCCGTGATATGGCCTCATCAAAGTCTTCGCAATCCGATGGTCCAAACCCAGCCCATAGTTCATCTTCAAAACCTTCCCATGATATTATTCGACCTTCATTTCGGTATGTCCTTCGAAGCCATTGCCACCACTGGTTTACCTCACATTTCAAGTGGAAAGTTGCCAATGAAACCTTCTGGGCTTCGAGAATGGCTTGAAATTCGAAAAATTGGTCCATACGGTTGAGCCATTCCGTAGGATCCTCTCCAGTGTACCGCGAAAACTCCAATTTTGCCATTTTTGATGAACACACCAATCACATTACTTCAGTTCCTTCCTGCAGGTTGATATCAGGTCGATTTCGTGAGTTTTGTTCTCGTTCATTATTGCGGATAGTATTATTAGATCCCTCCCCAAATGAAGCAACATTTCAGACATTTGATTGAAGTTCTCTTCCAAGTGTTGGCCACTGAGCCCAGCCTCCAAGCTCTCAATCCGCTCCTTGTTAGTTGCCATTTTAACCTAATAATTTTCTAACTCTGATACCACTTGATAGTGGTCCCAATCAAAGACAGATTAAATGGAAATATATTTCCCTTTGGGTGAGAAATTTACCACAGTTGGAACAATTTTTCTGATGATTTCTCATTGCAGTGGAATAACATATAAATAGCATGAGTGGCAACAGAATGCCTATCCTCAAGGCCCATGATTAACAAGAAGATAAATAAATAACAACTAAAATAACCTAAACAGTCAGGAACGTTTCTTTATTTGTGGAGACCATGTAGAAATCATGTTACTGGAAATCAGGTGGCTGCTTGGACTTGGTCTTGCATGCATGCACTTCTTTATGCCACGTCTTGGTACCTAGGATTTTTCCTAGGGGCTCTATTAGATCTTCGTGGTCCATCATGTATTCTGTGTGTTAAGTTGTTTAAAGACTTCTACTGTCACGAAAGGGGCGAATGAATGTTCAAAGGAGCTATTTACTTACCTAAACTATCCTCAAAAAGGGGAAGGGACAAAAAATGCCCATGGCAGTGCTGATATAGGTCTCATAGTCCATGCTAACCATGTTGCAAAAGTTTCTTTTTATGACTCGAGACTGACCGGGGATATCAAATGGGTAAGTGCTATGCGTGATAATTGATTTTGCAATTTACATCATATTTTATGTTTCTATAGTGCAATGAACCCACGATTTGTCAATCCACTACATCCTTTATGTGATTTTTTTTTTTTTGGTATCTCTAAAATTTTTAGCAAATTTTATTTGAGTATTCCAATTTGTTCGCCTGTTTTCCATGTTGTTAGTTTGAATAGATTTTTTCCACATCTGCTGGTGAGGGGTTTTAAAGGCATTATAGATTTCTCTCTCCATATTTCTATTTCTCTCTCTTTTCATTGTATTTATTTTTGGTGGTGGGTCGGCAGGTAGACGTTTTGTTAAGTGACCCATGCCAAATTTGTAGAAAGTGTTAGCTAACTTTCTATAAACTTTGTCTATGATCTTCATACCTTAGAAACTTGGTATTACTTATCAAGTATGCAGTTAACTTTCCTAATTATTGAAAAGCATAAGGGACCGAACTCAATCGTTAGTAGAGATACTAGAATGAAGATTTAACTCTACTGATCAAAAAATCTTTTTTACATCAATATAATATGCTAGCTTCAATGAAAATCATTTTAGTGAGGCCATTTTAATGATAAATCAAGAACTATGATTTGTTTGGTCTTTATAATGAAATCAAAAGAACTCTGCATACATTAATCAGCTTTTTTTTTTTTTTTAATTCTCCATAATTTATTATAAGTCGTAGAAGTAAAGAATATTAGCGTTGAATGTGGTGATTGCAAGGTGTACTCTTTTAAAAAAACCAACATTATCAAAAAAAAAAAAAAGGGAGAGAGAGAGAGAGACCCGCGTCAACGGTCAAAATATGTTACAAAAACTAAAGATATAAGTATAGGCAATAGACATAAAACATTTCAAAAAGTTTATTAGTAACCTTCATAGAACATTGCAAAAAGGTTATTAGCAACGTTCGAAGAACACTGCAAAAAGGTTATTCGAAAAATTCAGCGAAGGCTGTAAAAAGATTGTTCGCAACAGTCAAAGAACGCTACAAAAAGTTATTCGCAATGTTCATAAAACGTTGAAAAAAGGTTATTAGCAACGTTCAAAGAATACTGTAAAAAGGTTATTCGCAACATTCAAAAAACATTGTTGTAACCTTCTCCTCTATGGCAACATCGAGATTTGCAACATACACCTGAACACTGTAAAAGGTCTACGACAACGTCTTTCTAGCGTTGCAAAAGACAGTTTTGGTATAGTACTTACATCGACCTTCGACCTACCTCGAGTTAGCTAAGTACTGAGGAGAGCTATTCGAAATAGTTTTTGACCATTTTCAAGGTCAATCCAATCGAAATGAGTGCTTGTTAGCCGTCATCCTCATCCTTGAACTGCGACTTGCTCAGGTTGAACAAGGTACAAATTTTTCGGTAGCATCACTACTTTTTTTTTTTTTTTTTATATCAATGAGTGATTTTTTTCCTTGATATACGTCTATCTTCCTTTCATGTCAACCATGATTCCAACATGCTAAAAAGTTCTTATAATACAACACGAACAATTACTAATAAACAATTATGGTCTTGTGGATCAGTAATTTTGGCAAAGCCAAATCATAAATAACCAAACGAGCCATTAGAGTAAACAAGACGCAGGTGGACGGTGAGGGAGCCTAGTGACAGGCATGTAATCTAAAAATATTTTAGAATTAAAAAACAACAATTCCTCTTTTACAGAGGAATTGCTGCATGCCAAATTTGCACCAGATGCTACCTTTATTTGCCATTAATCGATAGATTACTGTCAAGTGTCATCTGTATCAATTTTGACCGCCAATTTTCGTATATATTGCATATCTGATTAAAAAAGTAAAGTACAAGTGCAAGACAACGTGCACGCGCGTAAATTGTGGGCCGTCTAAGTATCATGTGTGCGTTGGAAAAAAAATGTTCAGTTACAAAGAATCTGTTTTTGCGTCTCTAAGTCGCAATATGGCGGTTAACTACCACGTTTTTTCCGCGTGTGAGTTTTGAACTAAAGAATAAAGTTTGTGGCCCATACTCAAAACAAAATCATTTGTTAAGCACGATTTAGAGGATATTTTGTTGGCCCAATATAATTTTGTATGGGCCCATTAGAGGCTTATTGCCTCTAGGAAACAAAACGTGTATAGTAATAAGAGCAAGATGTTGATTGATGTTTTTGTAAGATTTTTAAAAGTTTAAATTTTAAATTGGGAATAATATTATTATTTAATACTTTATTTGCTTATTATTATTGTTCAACTTTTAACCATTTTCTTAACAAAGGACACAATCATTTTTCCTTTTTCTGTATAACAACTCATCTTCAACACGATGCGACATTATTACTATTTAAAATAGTACTTATTTTAGCTTTACCATTGAGTCCACAAAGTGGAGTTAGTGGTTAAAGCAAAGTGATTTTGATCAAAGTTTAATTCTTCTTTACAGAGAAGCATTAAAATGATGAGAAGTTCATCCACACATAGGGAATTTATTCTATTCACATATTAATATGACTCAATTTGGAAACAAAGAATATGGAGGGAATGGTAAGAAATGGTGTTAAATATGTAATTTGAGTAATGTATTTAAAAAAAACATGTATTTCGAACTATCATAATAAAGAGATGAGAAGCTCGTTAACACATAGGGAGCTTACTCGATTCATATATATCTTTGACGCAATTTGGAAATAAAGATTATGATGGGAATCGTGAGTTATTATTTTTCCATTAGCACATAGGGAGTTTAATTATGTGTTGATCCTACAATTTATTTAGGCCATAATAACTTTATAGTCTTATCTTATGTGCATGTGTTGTGTGAAGGTCCAAGGAAGTGGCATTGAAAGAGTGAGAATGCTAAATCCAAGACACAAGGGAATTCGTGAATCTTTTCATCTTACCCTCGTTGCTAAGATAGGTATGTCGAGCTTTGCTCTTTTTTGTTTCAACTAAACCACTTTCATCGTACACTTTGCTTGGTTCCTTTATTCATAGTTCTCTTTTCCTATAAATTTAGTTATGGTATCGACTCAAAATTATAGAAACCATCTTTGAATTTAGATAATCAAAATTTTTATGCATTCCAATAATGCTCTCTATATTGACTGTTTATGTTACTTTTCTCAAAAAATATTTGTTGATTTCTCCTCATATTTTTTAACATACTTTTTTATATTTTAATGGATAGTCAATCTAAATTTGAAGAGTCAAACTCACTCTCAATTTTTAAAAAAAAAAAAATTAATTAAAATAGAATCTCTTGAAGTTTATATTTATTTATTTATTTTATTTTTAAGCATTAGCTCCTTAAAATAAAAAGCATTTTATATTTATAGAAAGTCTTTTAGAGAAGCTCTTACCATTCAATTGACAGGCTCTTTATGCTATCCTCTTTTGCGAGAATCATTGGAGATTATCGCCTCATCCAATAAGAATTTTTTGTTTTGACTCACATGATTATTAGTGTACTCGAATAAAATTGGATTCTGACCGAATTAATTACCTCTAATATAGCTCTACATGCTTTAATTATTTAAATTGTAGTTGTCGCCTCCATCGTTTATACTCAATGTGATATGACATGAATATTTTTGTGACTTCGTTTCTCCCCCTTAATATGGAAAAATGGATTGGCTTTGGTGTACATTTCATCCTGGACGTGGGTTCAAATGTGCCTAGTCTGATGTGATTGGAGGAACATTATCTTTCTCTTCCATATTCAATCAACTCAGAAAAATTGTGACTTGAATACAAATGCAAATTGTTAAAAATGGTGCTTGACATTTTTTGGAGGCTCAATGATGCAACCCAGTTTTGGATAAATTAAAGAATGTGATCCTTTTGTTTAAATTGGACAAAGGCACGTTTTCTTTTATTAAACACGTTTTCTCAAATTGGATGGTTTAGATCATAACACGTGGAGCCTTTACAACCGCTGCATGCATGCTGATATATATACTCTCTGTGACTTTTCGTTGGGCAGTGCAATCAGATATTTTGAGAGATTTCTAGGGTTTTCTCTCTTCTTCGTCTTCGTCTTTCTCTCTGAAAATCTGTGATTTTTCTAATAACTTTTGTAATCTAGATATTCTTGGTGAGATCTAGAGTGCCTAAACTGTGAGGTTTTAATTTCTGCTCTTGTTAAACAGCTTGGTTAGGGTTACTTGGTGTAATCATTTCTAAGGTTAGGTTTTTTGATATAAAGGGAAGTCTGAGGGTAGATCTGTGTGATTTTTGGTTCTGTAACCTTGTATTGAAACTTTTACTGGTTATTTTTAGTGGATTGAAGCGATAACCACTACGGTTGATGCTCAACGTGGTAAGTAGCCCATTTTGGGTGAACATTCGGGCTTACGGGCGAAAAATTCTTGGTGTTTCTTGTTAATATTTCTAGTTACTCTTTGTTGTGAATGTTTGGGACTAAAAAATATACCAACAGTGGAATCAGAGCATTCGATCTGAGCTTAATCTTCGATCTGGTACTTTGTGGCGTTCTTGACGGTCAGAACCTTCGATTGTGTTTTTCTAGGGTTCTTGATCGCCGACTTTCAATGGAGAAGCAAAATAGTTTGGTATTCACTATTTTACATTTTTGGCTTGAGATGTGTTGGTAACAAGCTTCTAACCCTAAAACTCTCATTAATCTTCATTTCTAGTGATATATTTTAATCTTCTTAGTTGAAACCCACCTGGATCTTCTTCTATTTAGGGTTTCATGCGAGAACCCTAGAATCTTTGGGGATTGGATTTAACGGTTTCTTCAATCATAGCTGTTAAAATTTATTTTTTTTGAAGGTATCTGTTTTTGGTTTTTTTTTTTATTTATTTTTTATTTTTTATTGAGGGTTTATTTGATTACCTACATTCTCTGTTATACATATTGTGCCTCTTTGTGAGCAATATCTGCACACCAACACTTTGTGTGTTTACACTTTGTGCGTATAAGGATTATTTCTCCACAATGTACTTTAACTTTCCACTATTTTTTCAAAAATAATGAGATCTTCAAAAACTATGACAAGTACAAAAGTTGACATTGAAATTTGGAACAGCAAAGGAGACTATAGTCTCTGGAGTCAAAAGATGAAAGCTCTTTTAATGCAACAAAGATGTGTTAAAGTCATTGATGAATCTTGGGGTGAAGAGGTCACTGAAAATTGAAGAAATGAACAAGATGAAATTGCATGGAGCACTATTTTCTTGCATCTCTCAGACAGTGTAATTAGGGAGGTAGGGAAAACCACCACTGCAGTTGAAATTTGGACAAAACTTGAGTCATTCTATCAAACTAAAACACTTCCCAATAAATGTTACTTGTGGAAACAATTTTTCAGTTTCAAATTTGATCCTAATAGTGATCTTGAGATGAATCTTGATAGGTTTAATAAACTATCTTAAGATATCACCAATAGTGGTGAGACTTTATCTAATGACCAAAAATCTGTGGCTCTGTTATCTTCTTTATCTGATAAATACAAAGAAGTGAAACATGCCCTTGAATATGGTAGAACTTATGTAACTATTGATATTATTACTACTTCTTTAAGGAATAAAGATCTGGAGTTTAAAAGTGAATCTAAAACCTCCATAACTAGAGTAGGATACAATGTTAAGGGTAACAATGCCTTAAAGAAGAATAATAATAATCATTACTTGAATAAAATTTTTGGAAAAACAAAAGATTTCTCTACATATTTTCAAAATGGCAAATCAAAATTTATAAAGAATAATAACAAGGCCAAAGGTAGGAAATGTTATTTTTGTGGAAAAGAGGGTAACTATATTAGAGATTGTATAAAAAGGATTGAGGTACTGAAAAATACAAATAAAGTTGAAGTTGGAGCTGCTATAGCTTATGAAAGAGCTGCAGCCTCAAATGGACAAGTCTATGTGACCTGTCAAACCCCAATAAAAATGACTGGATACTTGATTCTGGGTGTACTTTTCATATGTCACCTCACAAAAAATGTTTTATTGAACTTTATGAAACTAATGGGGGACAAGTAACTATGAGAAATGATTTTCCTTGCAAAATTAAAGGAATTGGAAAGATTATGTTAAAGCTAAAAAATGGAAATTTGCTAACTCAAAATAAAACAAGGTATCTTTCTAATTTAAAGAGGAATTTAATCTCTTTGGGTACACTTGATGATGAAGGTTTTAACACAATCATAGCCAAAGGTGTTCTATCACTTCAAAGAAAATTTGCTGAGGTAATTAGGTAGAAAAATCAAATGGAATATATGTTTTGGAAGCTACATATCAAAAGAATCAAAACATTGCTGCAACTATATCTCTGTCTGACAAATCTGAAATATGGCATAAAAGGTTGGGACACATAAGTGATAAAAACTTGCTTGTCCTTAAGAAACAAGGTTACCTAGGAAATGATAAGGCTGAAAAAGTGTCCTTTTGTGAACACTGTTTATATGGAAAGTAAAGAAAGTTGCCATTTGCTTCTGGTATTCATAAATCTAAATATATTCTTGATTATTTGCATGCTGATCTGTGGGGACCATCTCCTGTGAGCACATACTCTGGTTTCAAATACTATTTCCTGATTGTTGATGATTTTTCAAGAAAGAATTGGGTCATTCTTTTGAAAAATAAATCTAATACCTTTCAAAGTTTTATTAATTGGAAACACATGTATTGAAAATCAAGTAAATAGGAATGTTAAAGCCCTTAGGACTGATAATGACCTTAAATTCTGTAATGAAGAATTTGATAACTTTTGTAAGGATAATGGAATCCTTAGACATAGGACTGTCACCTACACTCCTCAATAGAATGTGTTAGCAGAAATGATGAATAGAACCCTTTTAGAGAGAGTCAGATGCATGTTAATAAGTGCAGGTCTTCCAAAACTGTTCAGGGGGGAAGCTGTTAAAACTGCCTCATTTTTAATAAATAAATGCCCTACAAAATCACTGGACTATAACACACCTGACCATGTTTGGAATAGTCACACTATTGACTACTCCAAACTAAAGGCCTTTGGTTGTGCAGCATATGTACACCAAAATGAAGGAAAGTTAGAACCTAGGTCAATTAAAGGCATTTTCCTTGGATATGGTGAACGTGTTAAAGGTTATAAAATTTGGTTAAAGGATTAGTGAGGGTATAGAGTAATAATCAGCACAAATATTATCTTCAATGAAATGGATCTTTCCTGTATTAAAGAAAAAGGGAACTGAAAGTGATCAAGATAGACATTTTTGCAATCTGATATAATTCATATAAATTCAAACTTTGAAAATGAAGATCAGTTTGAGGTGGAGCATGCTCAAGAACAGGTTACTGAACTTGCTCGTGAACCTGACCGACAGTTAAACCCTTTAGAAGATTATCATTTTGCTAGAGATAGAGAAAGAAGGAAAATCATACCACCCTTAAGGTATAGAGAACTTGATTTTAATACTGCAGCTAGTGTGCAACATCTTTTAGACAATGAGCTTGAGATATATGAAGAGGCCATTAAAGGAAATATTCAAAACATTGGCTTTCAGCCATGGAAGATGAAATGCTCTCATTGACTAACAATAAAACTTAGATTTTAGTAAATAAACCTAAAGGGAAGAAGATCATTGACTGCAAATGGGTTTATAAAATAAAAGAAGTTGATCAGAAAGAGGGAAATTTTATATTCAAGGCCAGATTAGTTGCTAAAGGTTTTAACCAAAGAGAAGGTATTGACTACAATGAAATCTTTTCTCCAGTAGTCAAATATACTTCCATAAGACTTCTACTTGTTCTTGTTTCACGTTTTGATTTTGAATTGGAACAATTAGATGTGAAAATTGCTTTTCTTTATGGAAATTTGAATGAAAAGATTTATATGACTCAACCAAAAGGTTTTGAACAGAAAGGAAAAGAAAACTGTGTGTGTCTCTTACAGAAATCTCTCTATGGCTTGAAACAAGCCCCCAGGCAATGGTATATCAGGTTTGATACTTTTATTAAAGGACTTGATTTTAATAGAAGTGAATATGATCCTTGTTTTTACTATAAAGGAAATGGGGGCCCTGATTCATGTTATCTTTTGTTATATGTTGATGATATGTTGTTGGCTGGGTGCGATATAACTGAGATTAAAAACATTAAGCAAAAATTAAAATAGGAATTTGAAATGAAAGATCTAGATCCTGCAAAAAGAATTTTAGAAATGGAGATTAGGAGAAATTGATTTGATCATAGTTTGTTTCTCACTCAACAATTATATATTTCAAAGATATTATGCAGATTTTCTTTGATTGAAGCTAAAGAAGTCACGTTAACTTTAGGTGGTCATTTTAAATTTTATGTAGAACAGTGCCCTAAAACTGAAATGGAAAGAAATAAGATGGAAAATGTTCATTATGCAAATGTTGTTGGCTCATTTATGTTTGTCATGATCTGTACCAGACCTGATCTTGCATTTGCAATTAGTGTCTTAAGTAGATACATGAATAATCTAGGTGAATGTCATTGAAAAGCCATGAAATGGTTATTAAGGTATTTAAAAGGGACATCACATTTAGGGCTAATGTTTAGAAAAGGAAAAATAGAAATAAAACTTTAAGGCTTTGTTGACTCTAATTTTGCTGAAAATTGTGACAAAAGGAAGTCAACATCTACATATGTCTTTACTTTAAATGATACATGCATAAGTTGGAAGTCTCAGTTGCAAAAACTGGTAGCTCTATCATCAACAAAAGATGAGTATATTGCAGCTACAGATGCTGTAAAGGTCGGGATTTGGTTAAAAAGTTTGTTAAATGAAATTGGATTTTCTAAAAATGATGCTACTGTATTTTCAGATAGCCAATTAGCTATACACCTTAGTAGAAACACAATTTTTCATGATAAAACTAAACATATAGATGTGAAATTTCATTTCATAAGGGATATCATAGAAAAGGAAATCATAAAAATTGAGAAGGTTTCAACTAAGTGTAATCCAGCTGATATGGGAACTAAAATACTTCCTTTACACAAATTTAGGGATTGTTTAAATCTCCTAAATGTTGTCACTAATTAAAGTTCTTTTGCAGGTACATAGAGCGAATGAAACCAAAAGGAAGTTTTAACCTCCAATTCACAAACGAAATCCAAAAATTGTTAATCAAGGTGGAGATTGTTAAAAATGATGCTTGACATTTTTTGGAGGCTCAATGATGCAGCCCAGTTATGGATCAATTAAAGAATGTGACCCGGTTGTTTAAATTGGACAAAGGCGTGTTTTCTATTATTAAACGCATTTTCTCAAATTGGATGCTCTAGATCATAACACGTGGAGCCTTTATAACCGCTGGATGCATGCTGATATATATACTCCCTGTGACTCTTCGTTGGGTAGTGCAATCAGATATTTTGAGAGATTTCTAGGATTTTCTCTCTTCTTCATCTTCGTCTCTCTCTGAAATCCTCTGATTTTTCTGATAACTTTTGTAATCTAGATATCCTTGATGAGATCTAGAGTGCCTAAACTGTGAGATTTTGATTTCTGCTCTTGTTGAGCAGTTTGGTTAGGGTTACTTGGTGTAATCGTTTCTAAGGTTAGGTTTTTCGAGATAAAGGAAAGTCTGAGGGCAGATCTGTGTGATTCTTGATTCTATAACCTTGTATTGAAACTGTTACTGGTTATTTCTAGTGGATTGGACCGATAACCACTACAGTGGATGCTCAACGTGATGAGTAGCCCATAATTGGTGAACATCGGGCCTACGGACGAAAAATTCTTGGTGTTTCTTGTTAATATTTTTGGTTACTCTTTGTTGTGAATGTTTGGGACTAAAAAATATATCAACAGCAAATTAAATTAGGTGGATTAATGTAAGTAGAAAAAATTGATAACGTGTGCTACGGAAAAGTGAAATTCAAAATCTACCACACATGACTCTTATAACGTGCCATATATTCCTCCAACACACGTGACCAACGTGGAACAGATATATGTATTGCTCTATAAAATCGCAATGAAAAAGGTCGTATGGTTGAAAGTGAATAAGAATTCCAAGAGAAAGAAATTCCAAACCTATGCTTAATAGAAATTAGAGGAATTTGAATTTTAAAAATTAAATTTCAGATAATTTTATCCCAATTCCGCATTCGTTAACATATGTTGACAATAGATATAAATTGCAATATAAGTAGTCATGTGTCAATTTCCTTGGTTAGGTATATTTGGAGCTTGAGTCTGATTTCACTTATTAAATCAAGGAGTTTGGGGCGTCAAATGATTTGAATCGGATTTCTACCATCCAATTTTTTTTTTCCCTTTTTCTTTTTATTTTTTTATATCGACCTTAGTGTGTAATGCACTTTGAATGAGACGATGTTAGGACTTGTCACCTCTCACAAGTATAATTACATCAATAGTTAGATTATTTGCAATAAAATTTCGTCATGGTCACTGCACACTGAATTTAAACATTCACAAGTAATAGCAAGGGTATGAGAAGTGTTGACCCAAAAAAATACGCCAAAAGAATCTTGACCTTGTCCATTTCACGTGGACATCACCTACATATTGAACACCTTGTTAGGAGGCAAAGGTCGTCAGTCGAGAAAAAGGTCGAACGGTCATTTGCATTTCGACTGTCGAATCAATGACCAGACAAGAGAAAAATGTAAGAGTGCAAGAGACGGAAATGGGGGGTTTTTTTATGGTTAGAGAACATACCTCAAGTATGAAGTGAGCGACATGTATATAGAAAAATGATAATAGGCCACGTATTGTTAATGGGCCAGACCCAATTTTCAAGCCCAATATGCAATTGTTTAATTAAAATAAGCCCAATCAATTAATTAGTCGATGCCACGAGTATACCTCACTGATGGTAGGAAAAGGTTTAATTTAACATAATCTGAGCCTTGAGTGCTTTGTATAAATCATTCAACTGAATTAAAAACCTCAAAATCCAATCTCTTTGCCAGTTTTTCAACAACAGACTTTAACCTTCCACATGTACAATTAGGAATGGATTCATAGTTCATTAATTCATCAAGAAAAACCTTGTATTTTGAGTAGTATACATTTTGCTGTGCAAGTTGATGTTCATCAAGAACAATTAATGTCTTGATTTTTCATTAAAGTGACAATTGGCCTGTTTTACCTCATAAATTCATCGAGTATTTTGCCGTGCAAGTTGATGTTCTAGGCCGAGCTAAAGCTCATTAGATGTATTAGCATACAAGGTGCAAGATTTGATGTCAATGGACATCGTGTTTTGTAGCCAAGCTATCATTATGTCATTGTAACAGAGCCAGAGTTCAATAAGAGGCTGTTGAGGTTTGCTAGTTCACATAGGCTCTCATCGATGAAGCCAAGCTCATTTTTTATTCGAAGAGCTCATTTCATGGATCTTGCCCATGCATAAAAGTTGGTACTATCAAGAACACCAGTGATTAATATTGCTCCTAAAATGTCATTCCCACCAATGTAGTGGGGATGATTTTGATCATTAGAATTTGGAACAAGATGAATATTAAGGGTTGGAATTGTGTTGGCATTTTGCCAAGTGTTTAAAATTGGATTTGTGTTGGTATATTGGCGAGTGTTTGTATTGCTAGTTGAGATTGTACTAGTGCTCTGAGTACCTGCCATAGTCTAAAGATCTAATACCATATAAGAAATAGAAATAAAACCAACTGATGAGGTGTGGGAAAAAAAAAAAGAAAAAAGAAAAAAGGCTGAGACGGAGAGATGAAATAAGGCCCTGTTTGATTGGCAAATCTTTTCTATGGAAAATGTTTTCCATTTTTCCACTTTCAAGTGTTTGATATGGTTTTTTTCCCATGAAATTGAAGTTCCATTTTTTCTTGGACCTTGGAATTTTCTAGCTTTTTAGGAAAAATCAATTCCCACTTGATTTTCCCGGTTACTGTAGCAAATATGTAATTTTATTTTTTTTTTTTGTTGGCAAAGTTAACAAATTCTAAGAATTATTGTAAAAAAAAATATTTTCCTTTAATTGACAATTTCCAAGTAAAACAAAGTCAAACGATCATCAAAACATAGATGATTTTCTTAAATTTTTATTTTTTTAATTTTTTTAATTTTTTTGCAATGGAAACAAATTTCATCCTCAACACCAGTAAATTCTATACCTTTAATTGACAATTTTTATGTAAAATAAAGCCAAACGAAGACAAAAAATATTTTTATTTCAACATTTTTCACGTAGAAAATTATGTTAATCAAACACAATAATTTACAATTCTCAGGAAAATAATTTCCCATCAATTCAATTCCTTGAAATTCGTTTTCTTTTCACCCAAATTCCACCTTTGAAATCAAACGGACCCTAATTGTTTTCTCTCTAGCTATCATATATATATATATATATATCTGATTGGTTACAAAAAATAATTCTATAATTGAAAAGATGCTAACAGGAAATAATCCCATTTGCCCCACTTGCTTCTAGTGTGTATCATCATTCTTTCTTGCATCTTCTAGAAGATTATTTCCTTGCTGCTGATCGTAATTGCCACTTTGATTTCCACTCTGAATTAGTTTGCCACTCTGGATTAGTTTGGTGCTGACATGAGGATTAGTTTGGTGCTGACATGAGCACTATCGATCTTACATCAATTGACAGAGTTGAGCTTGGAATTTTAAAAAAGGCAGCCAGAGTAATATTTATCCGGTTATCCCTTAGTATGCATGTCGAAAATGAGCCAGTAATTTATCCCATTTGGCTTGATTTCATACCTGTGATGTGCCATGTCAGATTTTCGTTCATCACGTGACGTATTCTATTAGTTGAGGGTGATGGAGATAGGACAGCTGATGAATAGATAAGCAATTGAATAGATGAGTGATCAACGGGTTATCTTATATTTTAGGGGAAATGAGTTGGGAAGGCTACCTTTCAATTGGTTTTTGTTCAAAAGACCTTTGACCAGATTTTTGAAAATAATATAAAAAATAAATATTTAAATATTTGAAAAAACAATTATGACCTTCCAATTTCTTCCCAAACTAAACAAGAAAGGACCCAATTCGTTCCCAAATTAGAGTTTTCAAGAATCAAAACTCTCTGTCTTTTTTCATTTCTAAGGCTCACCCATCAATCTCTCTCTATCTCCATTTTCTGAACTTTGAAACTCGCTGACCACCTTCAGGTAACGTCTCTCGTGCGGTTGAATTTGTATTGTGTTTGTTTTTCCATTCCCGATTTTGTAGTAGAAGTTTGTTTCCCCACCCCCTTCTCAGATTTAGGAAGCCACATAATATATGAAGAGCTCTTCTCTATTATATATGGAAGGGTCTTTATGGTTCCGGTAGCCAAAACTTTTGAGCAACTTATCTACTTTATGATAGTTTTATGGCACAAAATTGATAATATTCGGTCTCAGGTGTGCTTGTAAAGGTTATGTTTTGATTTCCTCTTTTTCTAAAAGAGAAAAGTCATAATGTTTTGTCAAAAGAAAAAAAATGATGGTTCTATTTCCCACTATTTTAATGTTTCTTTTCAACTGCATTATTATGATTCACCTAAGCACATGGCAATAAGTTCTTTGTAATTTATACGCTAATTGGATTAAAAGTCTCACATATTTGATTTCCTATTGGTAGATTCACTTCTGCATTTGTGTGCTACCTACTAATAGTGTAGTTTCTTGAAAAATTTAATGGTGATGACTGCTATATATCTGTGATTTGCAAGGCTAAAGCTAACTGTTTCTTTCTTGCATATGAAAAGTTTGAGCTTCTCAATTTCATTTTTGTCTTGATAGTTTAAAGTTTCATTTGTTTCCAACCTCTGCTTGTAGAAGAGATCATTCTTGATTCTTTACTAGCATCGTCCATGAACTCTTTTATGAGTTTTGGATTAATGGTTATTTTGTTTCCATCATTCTTTGGTTTTTGTTTGGGTTATTGGCTATTCCTTCACCATTTAACTCTTTTTCTTCAAGTTCAAAGATGATGTGACCCAAACATCAAGTTTGAAGATGGCGAGTTCGAGTCGAGACCCGTTGATTATCGAAGGCGGATTGATGACATGATCAAGAGCAAAGCAAGTGAAACAAGCGATGAGATTGTTCGTTCAAGAAATTATTGATGGAACGATGTTCAGGACTCCAAATGGGACAAGTTTTGCGTTCGGGTCGAAAGACGAATCAAAGTAGATCAACCCAATACAAGCGGACGAAGATGGAGGCCAAAGTAACCATGCGGCGGCGTGGTTTTAAAGTGGTGCGACCACACAGACCCATGCAGGGTTTTCTCGAGGGGCGACAGTTTCTTTCATGCGACCGCATGGAAATGTACCATGCGGCCACATGGTACAAAAATCCAACAGAATTTTTCTTTTTTCGCGAATTTCCTTATTTTGTTATAATTTAATATCAATTAGACTTCTTTCTATATTTTGATGATTTTGCCCAATTTTAGTTAGGATTTTAGCTTTAGTATAAATATTCTCTCCATTACATTGTAAAGGACTTTGGACAATTATTATTGAATTCAAGAGAGGCTTTTGCTTTCTTCCAATTTGTTCTTCTTTGAACAATAATTTAGAATTTATCAAGGATAATTTCTTGTGGCGTTCAACACCGGATCATAGGTTCTGCAATTTGTAAGCACGGGGTCCATTGCATCACCGTTATCTTTGGGTAGGGTTGTCAATGGGCCGAGCCGGCTTAGCTCATGAAAGCACGAGCTCGGCTCGTCCAAAAGTGGGCGAGCTTGGCTCGACCCACGAGCTTGTGGCTCGTGGGCCGAGCCGAGCCCAGCTTGCAAGCAGGCGTCGTTTTTCCCTTCTTTTTTGAAACAAATAGGTAAATTGGAAAATAAAAAATTAATTTTTAATTTTTAAATCGTGAATTATATATAAAAAACTAGATAAAAAATTTAGAGTATGCGGAGTTAAAAATTGTGTTGTTTGTTTGTTTGTGTACAATTTTTTAAAGAAAATTTAAAACAGTATTAAAAATTATTTTTTCAAGCAACGCTACTCGTTCCATTGTATATAATTTTCGAAAAAAATCCCTTCTAAAAATTGAAAGGGTAATCGAATACCCTTTCAATTATCAGAAGTCTTCATTTTGAAAATTATGTAGAAGTCTTTCATTTCGAAGATTATATATAATTTTTGAAGTGAAAGACTTCTAACAATTAAAAGAGCAATCACTCGATTACCCTTTTAATTTTTAGAAGGAATTTACTTAAAAAATTATAAGCAAAGATATGCAAAGCATTGTTCGAGAAAAGAATTTAAAATGTAGATATATAGTAGTAATAGTACCAAGTACTAACAAAAATTTAACTAAATTAGTGGAAATTTTTTTTAATTCTTTTTAACTAAAAGAGATAGAAAAAAATAAAAAATAAATCTTTATTTTTTTTATTTTTCTTTTTAAAACAGATAAAATATAAACCCTCCTCCTTTATTCGGGTTTGGGACCGATTACTTAAATTTTCAATAGGCGGAGTTAAAAATTGTACACGAACATTTTTTTACAGTGTGTACAATTTTTTAAAGAAAATTAAAAGTAATGATAAGAAAAGAAAAGTTTCATCAATATAATTAAATCAAATATTACTTACTTAGCGACATGAAATTTCGGCATATTTATCTTGTAGTCGAAAATGAACGTCCTGCCAATCCTTAACGTACATTAACGCTTCTAAAATATCTTCTTTCAGTCGGCTCTTGACCTCACTCAAAACTCTTTTACCTGCACTAAAAGCAGACTCTGAAATAACAGTGCTAACCGGATGTGTCGGCAGATCTTTTGCAATCGCAGATATAACTGGCCAACATCATTCATACCTTCGCCAAAATTCAATTATTTCGTCTGAACTTTTTTTTATTGTTTTATCTATTGGCATATTCTGGTTGAAATAATCAATTAATTTTGCAGGCAATGCATTATGGCTTGAGCCCGTAGATATTTGATGAGAATGAGATGCAGATGGTG
>NW_019262696.1:429353-436888 GCF_002742605.1 Olea europaea var. sylvestris | reverse complement strand
ACGATATGTATATCGTTATACCTAAAAACGACGTTTCAATCATCCTCGATCGCTCGACATACTTCCGAAATGTGTATGATGATCGAAAGAACGTATCAAGTGGGCTGGTAGATCTCGAATGGCTCGAAAGAGCCAACGGAGATGCCCGATTTCTATCGAAACAATCCGAGTGTAAAAGACAACAATAAAACCACGAACGTTACCATAGTGTCGTTCGATGAGATTGAACTGACTAGATGACCTATTTTTATCGTCATATGTATGGTGAGACATATGCTGGTGGCCGTGGATGACCAAAACGTGATTTTTAAGCATGACGATAATAATGTCGTTTCAAGTGTGAAGAAACGATATCGATGTCATTGTAGTTATTATCTTAGTTGAAACGATTTTGAAATCGGCAAGTTTGTAATGAAACGAGATGGATGTTGATTTAGGAACGATTAGACTAGAATGATATCAATGTCATTTTGAACGAGAAGAAACGATATGTGCCCAACCCTCGTTAAGTACTGGAGCAGTGCGTATTTAACATTGAAACGATGTAAACGTCGTTTTGTGTCGCACGAACGGGTTCGATATCATTTTAGTATCAATTTTATGTGAAACGACTTCGAAGTCGTTATGTGTGGTCATAACGAGTTTTACGTCGTTATGCAAATCCGAGAAGTAGTGTGTATTTAACATTGAAATGATATGAATGTCATTTTTTGTCCTAGGAACGAGTTCCAAATCGTTATAGTATCAATTTTAACTTAAACAACTTCGAATACATTATGTGTGGTTATAACGAATTCTAAGGCGTCACGCAAATCAGGGAAGCTGTGTGTATTTAACATTGAAATGATATGCATGTTGTTTTATGTCTCAAGAACGAGTTATAAATCATTTTAGTATCAATTTTAATTGAAATGACTTTGAAGTCGTTATGTATTGTCATAACGAGTTCTAAGTCGTTACGCAATTTAGAGAAGCAGTATGTATTGAACATTGAAACGATATGCATGTCCTTTTGTGTATGCGGAACGAGTTCTAAGTCGTTACGTAATTCAGAGAAGCAGTGTGTATTGAACATTGAAACGATATGCATGTCATTTTGTGTATGCGGGACGAGTTCTAAATCATTATGTTAACCTGTGCAATTTTTGAATTGGAACGACATTCATGTCTACTAGAATGACATGAACGTAGTTTGCCTTCACTATGAAAAAAAAAAAGAACATGAATACCTAAAATACTTTAATTTGATTCCAACAGTAAAAAAATATTTTAATAACGCAATGACTACAAAATCTAATAAGTTATTCCATTCAGTTGAAATAATAAGTAAGAAGTCATAAAGTTACAAGACACGATAGTATTACAACCTTAAGGTTCACAACTAGCTACTTGACCCGTGAAAGTGGATCGAATATGACCAGTTTTCTTGCACCTGCTGTACTTACGAGCCACACGCGTCTCTCCGGCCAACCTTTTCCTCTTTTTTTACGATTGCCCGCCCTGTCTTCGTACCAATGATGGAAATATTTCTCTGGCTATCACATTCTTAGAAATTTTCCATTCGACCTCGTTCGGTAAAGGATATATGAATATAGAATAAGCTTGCTTCCAACAAATACTAGTGTAAAAAGGGGCACATAATTTATAGCTGTTGTCTCCTTTAAACCTTGCGATAGCCATTGCATGCGCACATGGGAACTTGTCCAAATCAAATCTTCTACATGTACATTTCATTTCGTAAAAATCCACTAAGTGGTGTTCTAAATTGTCACCAACTTGATAAATGTCCGAAAAAACCTTATTTACCTCCAACCCATTTGACTCATTATATGTCATGCACATATTTTTCTCTAATACTGGCGTAAGTTGGGTCACACATTTTTCTGATTCAACATGTCTTTCATAAAACCACCTATGTAGTATCCCATGAATATATTATATTAAACCAACTATTGGAAGTTCTCGAGCACTCTTCAACAAATCATTTATAGATTTCACATTATTCGAGTCATGATATTGTAACGTATCCCAGTAAAATGCTCTATAGCCCAATAATGAAAATCTTCTTCTAATAGGTACTATTTGATGCCCCCCTTTTTACTGCATAGAGATGCCATGTAAGACTCAAATTCGGTTACAGTATAAGCCCCCGACGCTGCCCTAAACAAAGTTGCAACATTACACCGTGGAAAATTTGTCCTCAAGTTTTTTTGCAAGTGATATGTACAATTACCATGATAAACAAATCGAAACACATTTTTAACTCCATTTTTTTTCATATTGCACGGTCAGATATAATCACAAGGTCATCCGTATCACCTGTTATTAATCGTAACTTTTGAAAGAATCAAGTCCAGGATTTATCATTTTCCGAATCAACTACTCTCCATGCGAGTGGAAATATTTGAAAATTTGCATCTTGAGAACTTGCTACGAGTAGAGTACCTTCATTCTCGATGTCAAGAATCCATCATCTACAAAAATTACATTCCACATTGAGTTGAGGAACCCATGTATACTTGGTCCCAGTGCCATAAAAAGGTACTTAAAGCGCCAATTATCATTAGTATGAATGAATGTCAGTGTACCAGGTTTTACATCTCCAAAACATGACAATATGTTGGCAATTTCGCATCACTCTCACGAGGTTTCCCACGAATCAGTCCACAAGCAAAATCTTTAGCCATGTACGCTTTAATATAGCTTACGGTTATACCGAACTCTCGACGAATGTCATTAATAATGTCCCTTGGTTTGTAAACTCAGTTGACATCTTCATACTTAAGAGCAATGTGGTTTCCAATAATTATATATAAAGCATGCCTATGATATCTGTGACGAACACTCATGGATCAAGAATGATAACCATTATTCTTTCGAACTTTGAAAATGAGACTTTCTACGTTCTTGGTTGCTCGTAAGCGCTACTTGCAATTTTCATCAATACAAACTATTGTATAAGTGCTCTTATTTGACTTCTTAACTTTGTACTCAAAGTGGCATTTTACAGCTAGCAACTGTAATTTTGATATTAGGCCATATTTCGATGGAAACAACTGGTTGACTTGCACATCTAATCGTTCCAAGATTTTTACCGATGTCTCTTAACAGGGCGAACTTACACTTGCAGATACAATCTAAGTACATTTAACATCATTACCATTCGCTACATTTCTACTACAAGGTTCATGTGTGTGTAACTCAAAATCATTGTCATCTGTTACAAGAGAATTAACTTCGCCATCTACTCTTTGGGGACTATCTTCACTTACGTCAAAACCATTATAATCTATAAATATTCCATCACCATTGTCATCATTAGCATCGTTGTCTGTTTGGTCATGTTTCACTTCGTTGTTCATATTTCCAATTTGTTCTCTATCATCTATTACTAATAAACATCCTTCATCACCAAAATATTCTCGATTCTCAACAACTTCATTTAAAATACTTACGCAAAGAAAAGTTTCTGTACAGGCAGATATAAACCACTTCACGTTGTTGTCATAATCAATTATGATTGGTGCAACTAGAGCTTTAGACATTATCGGGACAAGAGCTGAAATTTCCATTTTGTATAGACTCGTATCGATATTCAATGCCTCCTTAACTTTATCATATAGTTCCATGTAAGAAATTATTTTTGCAACAAGAATATGTATTTTTTTCCCTTTGCCATTTCCAGAATACTTTCATTTCTATGCACCTTCAACTGTATGCTCATATTCAATTGGATAACAGACCAATATCCATACTATGTCCATAGTGTCCTTAACCTGTAATTCAACATATAAATTTCATCAAATTTCAAACATCTTACAGTATTGATAACGATATGTACGTTGTCATGAATTTCAGAAAACGATATCTATGTCATTCACGATTTCATAAAACGATATGTATATCGTTCTGTATTGAAAAAATCAAATGCATATTTCACGTGAAAACAATGAAAAAAATAGTCAATCATCCTTAACCACTTCACATTTCACTTCAATTAATACTAAGGAATACAAATAAGGGGTAATGAGAATAAAATTAAGAACATTTAAAGCTCCAATCTAATCAATCATAAAATGAATTCAAAATCATTATTGACAAATGGACACCACAAACATATATACAACAACATGAACAGATGATTCAAAACAATAGAGAAAGAAAGTGGCTCAAATATTGAAAATTTACCATACTATCTCTTCTTCTCCAAATACCCAATAAAAATATAGTAAGATTTTATTATTCACTTCAACCAAATGAATGTTCAAGGGAATGAGAATGTAAATTTTGTGATTTCATTAAGTAAAGAAGAAGATGATGATAATAAAATCAGCATAAAGGCACCTACCGTGGTCGAGTCGTTCATAGAGGAGCGAAGGAGATTAGGGTTGAAAGGAAATTGAAATAAAAATTAGTGCAATAACATAATTTTGCATATAAGGATATTTTAGCCTTTTACAAATTCTATTTTCCATATTTAATAACTTAAGATCTTTTAACTAAAAGTCTTAGTTCTTTGTCTTTTTGGACAAATGTTTAGTTTGACCAAACATTTTAAATCAATCTCCCTATATTTTATGATGAGCAACTTGTATGAAGGTAAAGTTGGGTGAGGATTGATTAGATTTTTTGGAATTAAATTAAAACAACTTGAACAATGGACTAGTGAAGATGAAAAATGGCCGCTGTTTTAGTCAATGCGCCTGCCGCGCCACCAGCCAACCCCCACTACCACCGTCTATTCCAGAATTTAACCCAGTGCACCACCATTTCCCTTCCTAACCTGAAACAAATCCACGCTCAAATCCTCCGCACCGTTCCACCACCCCACAATTTCTTCCTCTACAGCAGACTCCTCCACTTTTCTTCCTTACAAGACCTCGCCTACACTCTCAAACTCTTCAACCAAATCCCTAGCCACAACACATTCATGTACAACACTGTCATTAAAGCTTATGGTCATAGCAAAGACCACAAAGAACAGGCCTTTTCGCTCTTCCAGGAGCTTCTTGAACGAGAAAACCTTGTACCTGATAAATATACTTTTCCCTTTGTACTAAAAGCTTGTGCATATTTATTTGCAATTAATGAAGGGAGACAGGCTCATGCTCAACTTTTGAAAAATGGGTTCGGCTCAGATGTTTATATAAACAACAGCTTGATTCATTTCTATGCTTCCTGTGGGTGTTTAGAGTATGCAAGGAAAGTGTTTGATAAGATGCCTGAAAGAAGTGTGGTATCGTGGAATGCGATTATCGATGCACTTGTGCAATTAGGAGAGTTTCACGAGGGGTTGAAAATGTTTGTTGAGATGAAAAATTGGTTTGTGCCGGATGGATACACGTTGCAGAGTGTTATAGATGCTTGTGCAGGTTTGGGGGCCTTGTCTATGGGGATGTGGGCCCATGCATATCTATTAAGAAAGTGTGAATTTGATCCGAATTTTGATGTCTTGCTGAACAACTCTCTGGTGGAAATGTATTCCAAATGCGGCTCATTAAGGATGGCTGTGCAGGTTTTTGAGGCGATGAGTACAAGGGAAGTGAATTCTTGGAATGCAATGATTTTAGGATTTGCAATGCACGGGGAAGTTGAGAGAGTGTTTGAATATTTCAGCCACATGATTGATGAAGATAGATTGATGCCTAACTCCATCACATTTATTGGCATATTGAGCGTTTGTAATCATAGTGGTTTGGTTGATAGGGGTCGGAAATACTTTGATATGATGGTTGATGAATATGATATAAAGCCAGTTTTACAGCACTATGGTTGCCTTATTGACCTTCTAGCGCGTAATGGACAAATCGATGAAGCACTTGATATTGTATCAAACATGCCACTAAAACCAGATGCTGTGATTTGGAGAAGTCTTCTTGATGCTTGTTGCAAGAACAACGTGGATTTGGAGCTCACTGAAGAACTCGCAAGGCAGATGATGGAGTCTGAAGGTAATTTCTGTAGTGGCGTTTATGTTCTTCTATCAAGACTATATGCATCTGCTAATAGGTGGAACGAGGTAGGCTTGATTAGGAAATTAATGCCTGATAAAGGCGTTGCCAAAGAGCCTGGCTGTAGTACAATCGAAATCAATGGCGTTGTTCATGAATTCTTCGCTGGGGATACATCCCATCCACAAACGAAAGAGATTTACCGACAGTTAGATGATTTTGAAGAAAGGTTGAAATTAGTAGGGCATATCCCTGACTCTTCGCAGGCTCCTATGGTTGATGATCTTGACGATGAAAAGGGTCATTCGCTAAGGCTTCACAGCGAAAGACTTGCTATTGCTTTTGGTCTCTTAAACTCGAAACCAGGAGTTCCTATTCGTATATTTAAAAATATACGGGTCTGCACTGACTGTCACAATGTTACGAAATTGATCTCTCGAGTTTTCAATGTGGAGATTATTGTGAGGGATCGTATTCGGTTCCATCACTTCAAAAGTGGTTCATGTTCTTGCGAGGACTACTGGTGAAGACAGTTGTCGAGTAAAAAGTTTCGAACTAAAAATGAATGAATGCTTCACTTTATACTTGTTTTTCGATTAGCTGATTATACATCCCTCTTGCTACATGATGATACTTTCCAACTCGTTTCTATGCATAAAACCACCTGTTGGAGAAAGAAATCAAAGATTTTGTTGGACTTCAATAATTTTCGAGCACCTTATAGTATTTTCCCAGGATTCTCTCTTAAACTTCTCATAAGTGAGCTGGAGTATTCTTAATTAGTTTTTGATTGTGGATTACCTAATACAAAATCTTCATGCTATTTATATAGACCTTTTAAGTTCAGACAATTTGAAAATGTAATTCAAATAGTTGGAACAGAGAATTTCACTAACGTAAATAATCATTTCTAGTATTTCAAAAATTTAAGAATTAATGTAAAACAATAATCCTCAACAAGTTTTTAGTACACACTATAATTTACTACAAGAATATAAAATGAAAGAATCTACGAGTCTTTGTGGGTAGAAATCTCTGTCTGTCTCTTCCACCGCCAGGAATTTGTTGATAAAACTTTCATAAATTCAGAGTTTTTCGCATATTTGATCTAACTTGTTCGTAATTATTGATTGCATACTCTTTTAGTGCTCGCCACGCCCTTTTCAACTCTCTTGATTGCAAGGGTCTCGGGATATAGCTGAAGGATGCACAAAACACGTAGCGTTCAATACTTGGGAACAAAACCACGATAATTTCTGCTTCCTTACTAAAATGGCATTGCCGTCGCCAAATCTTGACCCGCTGGTACAGCAAACAAGAAAATCAGGTAAGCACCAAAGATCAATGATAGTTATGTATAAATAACACTGAATCTTAATCTTCGAGATCGAACTGACCACAATAACTAGCATTTATGGCGTCATTGGAGTAAAAGATTACCTTGGGACGAGGTCGAAACCACAACAACATGCATAGTTGCATTATTGGGAGGAAGCTGCAAACGAAGAGGATAAACCTTCCCATTCAAAGGACTACGCGTGCAGACAATAGCACCATCGATTCCTAATTCCTCCTCAAGACTCT